>NC_091353.1:15250565-15500066 GCF_038502225.1 Cherax quadricarinatus
TCCTTCCTCATGTTAAGAACTTTTGTAGATCTGGAACAGCCAAGAATAGTCCTGAGAGCTTCATTTTGCATTAACTCCAAGGGTCGGAGGGAACTTTCTCTAGCTAATATCAACATGGGAGCAGCATAATCAATTAAGGACCTAACATAGGCTATGTACATCATTCTCACGATTCTCACATTAGCACCATAGTTGGGATTGTAGCCAGCAATAGCTTTGAGAGCATTTAGCCTAGCTTTACATTTCTTGTTTAGTTGTGGTATAGTGGATTTGTTAAAGGGTACATCTACACCAAGATATCTGTAAGTTTTAAAGTAGCTAATGATTTCACCCTGCAAATAGATGGGTGGGGGATGTCGTTTGCTTGTTAATATCTTTGTTTTAGAGGAAGATATTATGAGGCCTAGTCGATTACAAATTGCTTGAACTTCATTAAGAATGGTATTCATCTTCTTATGCCCTGTTGTATGGATCATGATATCATCAGCATAGCTTATAACTATATGTTTAGGTGAGGCAGGTAGAGCATTTAGGAGAGCATTAATCAGAATATTAAATAGCATGGGACTAAGAACTCCTCCCTGCGGTGTACCTAAAGACATTTCTTTAGAATCACTTCTGCTCAAAGAACGTTTATCCCTTATAAGGAAATTAGATCAAATAGAAAGACCCAAAATGGATGAATAATAGGCTGAAATATCTACTAGGGCATAAGAAAGGAATTTATAGGCGTATCAAAAGAGGTGAGGGTCATCTTATGAATCAGTATATTGACATTAAGAGGGACATTAAAAAGGGGATAAGAAAAGCTAAAAGGGACTATGAAATTAAAGTTGCTAAGGATTCTAAAACTAACCCAAAAAGTTTTTTCCAGGTATATAGAACAAAAGTCAGAGATAAGATAGGTCCCCTTAAAAATAACTATGGGCATCTTACTGACAAAGAGAATGAAATGTGCTCGATTTTAAATAATTATTTTCTCTCGGTTTTTACACAGGAAGACACTAATAATATTCCGGTAATTAATTTTTATAGTGGGCCAGAAGAAGATAAATTATGTAACATCACAGTCACTAGTGAAATGGTTGTGAAGCAGATAGACCGACTGAAGTAAAATAAGTCACCGGGTCCTGATGAGGTTTCTTCAAGGGTTCTTAAGGAATGCAAAATGAAAGTCCGTGAACCATTAACTAATATTTTTAATTTATCTCTTCAAACAGGTGTAGTGTCTGATATGTGGAAGATGGCTAATGTAATTTCTATTTTTAAAACAGGGGACAAGTCGTTACCCTCAAATTACCGCCCAATAAGCCTGACCTCAATTGTAGGCAAATTACTAGAGTCAATTATAGCTGAGATTATAAGAAGCCATCTCGATAAGCATAGCTTGATTAATGATACTCAGCATGGATTCACAAGAGGCCGGTCTTGTCTAACTAATTTATTAACTTTCTTCTGTAAAGCTTTTGAGGCTGTTGACCACGATAAAGAATTTGATATTATTTACTTAGATTTTAGTAAGGCATTTGATAGAGTTCCGCACCAAAGACTGTTGAAGAAAGTAGCAGCTCATGGCATTGGGGGAAGGGTGCTCTCGTGGATCGAATCATGGCTCACAGACAGGAAGCAGAGTGTGTCCATAAATGGGGTTAAATCTGAGTGGGGATCAGTAACAAGTGGCGTTCCACAGGGATCAGTCTTGGGCCCGTTGTTGTTTATAATATATATCAATGATCTTGATGAAGGAATTACTAGTGATATGAGCAAATTCGCCGATGACACAAAGATAGGTAGGATAATTGATTCAAACGTAGATGTTAGGGAACTTCAGGAGGATTTAGACAAACTCTATTCTTAGTCAGAAAAGTGGCAGATGCAGTTCAATATAGATAAATGCAAGGTTCTGAAGCTCGGGAGTGTCCATAACCCTAGCACTTATAAGTTAAATAATGTAGAACTTAGCCATACAGATTGCGAAAAGGATTTGGGGGTTATGGTAAGCAGCAACCTTAAACCATGACAGCAATGCCTAAGCGTACGTAATAAGGCAAATAGATTATTGGGATTTATACATCATTAGTAAGGCCTCACCTAGATTATGCAGCTCAATTCTGGTCTCCATATTACAGAATGGACATAAATTCGTTAGAAAACATTCAGCGTAGGATGACTAAATTAATACATAGCATTAGAAATCTTTCTTATGAAGAAAGATTGAAGACTCTTAAGTTACATTCACTTGTTAGACAAAGAATGAGGGGAGACCTGATCGAAGTGTATAAGTGGAAGATAGGTATTAATAAAGGGGATATTAATAAGGTCTTGAAGATATCTCTCCAAGAGAGAACCTGGAGTAATGGATTTAAATTAGATAAGTTTAGATTTAGAAAGGACATAGGAAAGTATTGGTTTGGAAATAGGGTAGTTGATGAGTGGAACAGTCTACCTAGTTGGGTTATTGAGGCTAGGACTTTGGGTAGTTTCAAATTTAGGTTGGATAAGTACATGAGTGGGAGGGGTTGGATTTGAGTGGGATTTGCACATCAGAGCTTATTTCTTGGGTAGCATAGAAAATTGGGTTGGGCAAATGTTTTATTAGTGGGATGAATTGTAAAGGACCTGCCTAGTATGGGCCAACAGGCCTGCTGCAGTGTTCCTCCTTTCTTATGTTCTTATAACCCCAAGTCCTTTTCGCAATCTGTATGGCTAAGTTCTACATCATTTAACTTATAAGTGCTAGGGTTATGGACACTCCCGAGCTTCAGAACCTTGCATTTATCTACATTGAACTGCATCTGCCACTTTTCTGACCAAGAATATAGTTTGTTTAAATCCTCCTGAAGTTCCCTAACGTTTACATTTGAATCAATTATCCTACCTATCTTTGTGTCATCGGCGAATTTGCTCATATCACTAGTAATTCCCTCATCAAGGTCATTGATATATATTATAAACAACGGGCCCAAGACTGATCCCTGTGGAATGCCACTTGTTACAGATCCCCACTCGGATTTAACCCCATTTATGGACACACTCTGCTTCCTGTCTGTGAGCCATGACTCGATCCATGAGAGCACTTTTCCCCCAATGCCATGAGCTGCCACTTTCTTTAACAGTCTTTGGTGCGGAACTCTATCAAAAGCCTTACTAAAATCTAAGTAAATAATATCAAACTCTTTATCGTGGTCAACAGCCTCAAAAGCTTTACTGAAGAAAGTTAATAAATTAGTTAGACAAGACTGGCCTCTTGTGAATCCATGCTGAGTATCATTAATCAAGCTATGCTTATCGAGATGGCTTCTTATAATCTCAGCTATAATTGACTCTAATAATTTGCCTACAATTGAGGTCAGGCTTATTGGGTGGTAATTTGACGGAAACGACTTGTCCCATTTTAAAAATGGGAATTACATTAGCCATCTTCCACATATCAGACACTACACCTGTTTGAAGAGATAAATTAAAAATATTAGTTAATGGTTCACAGAGTTCCATTTTGCATTCCTTAAGAACCCTTGAAAAAACCTCATCAGGACCCGGCGACTTATTTTGCTTCAGTCTGTCTATCTGCTTCACAACCATTTCACTAGTGACTGTGATGTTGCATAATTTATCTTCTAGCCCGCTATAAAAATTAATTACTGAAATATTGTTAGTGTCTTGTGTAAAAACCGAGAGAAAATAATTATTTAAAATCGAGCACATTTCATTCTCTTTGTCAATAAGATGCCCATAGTTATTTTTAAGGGGACCTATCTTATCTCTAACTTTTGTTCTATAGACCTGGAAAAAACTTTTTGGGTTAGTCTTAGAATCCCTAGCAACTTTAATTTCATAGTCCCTTTTAGCTTTTCTTATCCCCTTTTTAATGTCCCTCTTAATGTCAATATACTGATTCATAAGATGACCATCACCTCTTTTGATACATCTACAAATTCCTTTCTTATGCCCTAGTAGATATTTGAGCCTTCTATTCATCCATTTTGGGTCATTTCTATTTGATCTAATTTCTTTAAACGGGATAAACGTTCTTTGAGCAGCATGTATAGTGTTCAGAAAACTGTCATATTGATAGCTCTCTTCGTTACCCCAGTCAACAGATGATAAGTGTTCTCTAAGCCCATCGTAATCTGCTAAGCGAAAATCTGGGACTGTTACTGAGTTATCGCTACTATCGTACTTCCATTCCATGCTAAATGTAATTGATTTGTGGTCGCTAGCACCCAGTTCCTCTGAAATTTCTAAATTATTAACAAGGGATTCATTGTTTGCCAGAACTAAGTCAAGCAGGTTATTTCCCCTTGTAGGTTCTGTCACAAACTGCTTCAAAAAACAATCCTGAACTACTTCTAAGAAGTCGTATGATTCTAAATTCCCAGTCAAGAAATTCCAATCAATATGACTAAAGTTAAAGTCTCCTAGAATTACATTATCGTGCCTTGTGGCCTTAACAATTTCCTCCCATAGTAGTCTCCCTTGGTCCCTATCTAAGTTTGGGGGACGGTATATCACTCCTAAAATCAGTTTTTCATGCCTCTCTGAAAATTCTATCCAAGCAGACTCTGTATGTGTTACTTCAGACTTAATACCCATTTTTATGCAACAGTTCAAGCGATCTCGGACATACAATGCCACCCCACCCCCCTTCCCGATACTTCTATCTCCTTGGAACAATTTAAAACCCTGAATGTGACATTCCCCAGGCATGTCCCGACTTTTTGAATTAAACCACGTCTCAGTTAAGGCAAATACATCAATGTTACCTGCACTAGCAACTAATCTCAACTCGTCCATCTTATTCCTAGCACTACGGCTATTAGCATAATAAACATTGAAACACTCTCCTTTCTCTTTACCCTTCCTGCTCATTTCTGTTTTTCTACTAAACCTATTACTGTCCTTATCACCCAGTGTCACTGGCTTTTCAATATCTACCTCATTCTGCTTATTACTAGTTCCCCTAGAACTCATATTACTACACTGGGACTTCACTGTTTTCCTGCTAAAACCCATACCACTAACTATTTCTAGTTTAAAGACCTAACAGCTCCCTCCACTGCAGTTGCCAGTGCTCCCACCCCAGACCTAGATAAGTGAACCCCATCCCTGGCATACGTCATTTCTGCCATAGAAGAGGACCCAGTTGTCAATGAATGTTACAGCATTTTCCTTACAGTATTTGTCCAGCCAGCAATTGACACCAATTTGCCCTGGACAACCATTCATTTCCAACTCCTCTCCTTGGCAAAATACCACATATGACAGGGTTCCCACCCTTCCTCCTAATTATTTCTATTGCTGACCTATACCTGCTAATCAGGTCTTCACTCCTACGTCTGCCAACATCGTTGCCTCCAGCATTGAGACAGATAATAGGATTGCTCCAATTACCTCTCATGATGTCATCCACACAGCTAAGAATATCCTCCATCCCAGCCCCAGGAAAACAAACCGTCTGTCTCCTACTCCTGTCCTTCAAGCAGAACGCTCTATCCATATACCTAACTTGGCTATCCCCAACAACAACAATATTCTTACCTTCCTTGGTGTCATTCGTCGTGACGTTCCCAGTAGTCGACTCACATTCGTCGGGTAGCACTGAGAATGTATTAGATGTTTCCACAACAGTTTCCATGGCAGTCTCTTTCTTCTTCATCGTTTCTACCTTTCCATTCGTCTTCTTGATCATCCACTTCGTTCCCTGCTGTCCAGCCACTGACCAGTTTCCTTTCTTGACCTGAGGACTCAAAACAGGAGGACTACTATGAATCTTCTTGTTTTCCTCGGTCAGTCGCCGAATCTCCATCTTCGCCATCCTCAATTCTTCCTTAAGCTGTTGGTAAAGTTGCTCAATGGGGGGCATCTTGCTTCAATTCATAGAGAGTGCGCAAACAGGTCTTCACAGAGCTAAGTACACGTCACCACTTGTATTGTATGTCATTATCATGTCTTCCCTGACCCTCCTGTCCTCCAGTGTCGTCAGGCCGATTTCCCTTAACCTCTCTTCGTAGGACATTCCCCTTAGCTCTGGAACCAGCCTTGTTGCAAACCTTTGCACTTTCTCTATTTTCTTGATGTGTTTGACCAGGTGTGGGTTCCAAACTGGCGATGCATACTCCAGTATGGGCCTGACGTACAGAGTGTATAAAGCCTTGAACGATTCCTTACTGAGGTACTGGAACTCTACTCTCAGGTTTGCCAGGCGCCCATATGCCACAGCAGTCATCTGGTTAACGTGTGCTTCTGGCGATGTACTCGGTATTATACTCACCCCTAGATCTTTCTCCTTGAGCAAGGCTTGCAGTCTTTGGCCACCTAGCCTATACTCTGTCTGCAGTCTCCTTTGCCCTTCTCCGATCTTCATGACTTTGCATTTGGTGGGGTTAAATTCTAGGAGCCAGTTGCTGGACCACACGCCCAGCCTGTCCATGTCTCTTTGTAGACCTGTCTGGTCTGCATGTGATTTAATTCTCCTCATTAACTTCACATTATCTGCAAACAGGGACACTTTCAAGTCTATCCCTTCTGTCATGTCACTCACAAATATACCAATAATAGCACTGGTCCCGGGACAGACCCCTGTGGGACTCCACTCATCACAGGCACCCACTGTGATACCTCATCACGGACCATGGCTCACTGTTGCCTCCCTGTTAGGTATTCTCTGATCCATTGCAGTGCCCTTCCTGTTATATTTGCCTGATCCTCTCACTTCTGTACTAATCTCTTGTGAAGAATAGTGTTGAAGGCCTTCTTGCAGTCCAAGGAAATGCAATCAACCCACCCCTCCCTCTTATTTCTTGCTTCAGTTACCTTACCATAAAACTCTAGCAGGTTTGTGATACAGGACTTGCCTTCCATGACTCTGTGCTGGCTGTCGTTTATAACGGTATTCTGCTTCAGGTGCTCCACCACTCTCCTCCTGATAATCTTCTCCATGACTCTGCAGACTATATATACATGTCAGTGACACTGGTCTATAGTTTAGTGCTTCATTTCTGCCTCCTTTCTTAAAGATGGGGACTACATTTGCCATCTTCTATACCTCAGGTAGTTGCCCAGTTTCAAGGAAAGTGTTTTAGATTGTGGTTAGTGGCACATACAGTGTCTCTGCTCCCTTTCTAAGGAAACATGGAGAGATGTTGTCTGGTCGAACCGCCTTTGAGGTATCAAGGTCACTTAGGAGCTTCTTCACCTCCTCCTCAGTTGTGTGTATTCCATCCAACACTTTTTGGTATTTTTTTTTATGTACCCAATGTTTAGTCTTCTCAGTGTCCCTTCAGCCTCCACTGTAAATACTTCCTGAAATCTCATGTTGAGCTCCCCACCTTCTTTCCTCAGCCTGATTACCTGGTCCTTGACTGTTGTCTTCCTCCTGATGTGGCTGTAAAGCAGTTTTAGGTCAGACTTAACTGTCGATGCTATGTCATTTTTGTACTGCCCTTGGGCCTCCCTCCTTATCTGTGCATACTCGTTTCTGGTTCGTCGACTAATCTCTTTATTTTCCTGAGTCCTTTGCCTTCTGTACTTTTTCCAGTCTCTAGCACACTTAGCTTTTGCCTCCCTACAACTTCAGGTAAACCAAGGGCTCATTCTGTTCTTCCCATTTTTTCTGTTACCCTTGGGAACAAACCTTTCCTCTGCCTCCTTGCATTTTGTTGTTACGTAGTCCATCATTTCGTTTGCTGACCTTCCTACCAACTCACATTCCCAATGAACCTCCTGCAGGAAGGTCCTCATACTGTGAAGTCCTCCCTTCTGTAGTTTAGCTTTTCCCTTTCTACTTGTTACCCTCTCCACTTGTAGCTCTACGATGTATTCAAAGCTCAGAATCACATGGTCACTAGCTCCAAGGGGCCTTTCATGTGTGATGTCCTCTATGTCTGAGCTACTCAGGGTGAACACAAGGTCTAGTCTTGCTAGTTCATCCTCACCTCTCTCTCTGGTAGTGTCCCTAACATGTTGTTGCATGATGTTTGCCAGTACCACATCCATCATCTTGGCTGTCCATGTTTCAGGGCCCCCATGTGGCTCCAAGTTTTCCCAATCAGTCTCCCTCTGGTTGATGTCATTGATAACCAGTAACTTTGCCCTACTCGAGTGAGCTCTTTTTGCCACCTCAGCTAGTGTGTCCACCATTGCTCTGTTGCACTCATCATATTCCTCTCTTGGCCTCCTGCAGTTCTGTTGTGGGTTATACATCACTGCAATGACTACCTTATGTTCCCATGACTGAACTGTACGTACTATGTAGCCCCTTTCTCCAATCTTGTCTGTTCCTTCCATTTCTTGATAACCCCACCAGCTTTTAATTAGCAGTGCAACCCCTCCTCCCCCTCTGCTCCTTCTATCCTTCCTCATGATCTCATATCTGGGTGGGAGGACTGCATGTTATTGTCCCAGTGGGTTTTGTTTGTGACTGCTATGATGTCTGGGGACATCTCCTTGATTCTTTCATGCCAATCCTTACATTTATTCGTTATTCCATCCGCATTCGTGTACCAAACCTTCAAACTTCTTTTATATAACTGTGGTCTGGGGAGAAAGGTGGATTAGGGGGAACAGGTGCCCTGGTGAGGGCCTATAGGGGGTTGCTGTGGGGGTGGGGTCTGTGGTGTGGGTGGTAGGGGCAGAGAGCCTATGGGGAATTTCAGTGGGGGTGGGGGTTGTGGTGAGAGGGATGGGGATAGAGGGTAAAGTGTGTGGGTTACTGTGGGGGTGGGGTTTGTGCTGAGGGGGATGGGGGAGAGGGTGCATTGTGTGGGTTGCTGTGGTTTTTTGTGGGAGTGGGGTTTGAGCTGAGGGGGATGTGTGGGTTACTGTGGGTTTCTGTGGGGGTGGGGTTTGTGCTGAGGGGGATGTGTGGGTTACTGTGGGTTTCTGCGGGGGTGGGGTTTGTGGTGAGGGGGAATGGGGCAGATGGTACAGTGAGTGGGTTTTGGGTTAGGTTGTGATTGCTTTGGGATTGCCATGGTTGGGTTCCTTCTGTGGGTGGTACTGGAGGGGGTTGTGTTTGTTCTTCTACCTGGGCCTGATTTCCCTTGCTCCCCACCTTCCTTGCCTCCCATTCCTCCTTGAGACATTGGACCCTCTCTTTCAGTATCATCCTTTCTTCTTGTGTTCTGTCTCAGTCGAGGTACACACTCCAGAACTCTGGTTTCAAGCTGACTCTGCTTTGAAAATCACATTGACTGGATACTTTTTTCCTCTCACAAACCACCCAGTTCTCCAAAAATTTGCCAGCTGGGTCATGTCGTTCTCTCCTATTGCTTTCATGATGCTTTCAATCATTTTTTTTTCTCCTGTTTCCTTGCCTTGTAAGTTTTCCCATCTACTTCTTGGAGCCCATAGACAAAAACTGCCCTCTCCCTTTTATCCTCCCACTGTACTTCTCTGAGCATCCTCTGATATGAATTAGTTCTTGCTATTGATGCGTTGCTTCCTTCTGTCTCTTCCTTATCCAGTGTCCCTGTGCTTATCTGTTCCTGGACATGGCAGTTGTCCATTAGAGCCTCTGTGTATAGCCTAGCTCCTTCATTATCTTTGGTCCTCTCATTAGTTCCTGCTGTTCTCCCTGCCTTTCCCCGGGCCCCACTTGGGTCTGATAGAGTCATCGCATACAATATATCTCCTTTGTTCCCTACTGTCCTCTCATCACTGACTGATATAGGAGTTCTTGGTGTTGTGGCTGTACTGTCCTTTGGTTCTATAGGCTGTTTCAGACTTTTTACTTCTTCTACTAAGCTCTATATTTAGCTTCTGTTGCTGTGATTTGTAATTCCCATTTCCTGCTCTCATTAGCTATTTTCTCTTCCATTTTCTTGCCGACCTATTCCAGCCTCCTCCCCCACTCCTCCTCTCTTCTCATGAGCTCTGCCTCCCAGTCTTCTCTCCCAGGTCCACCCCTCACTTCATCCACCAGTCCTCTGGTTCTCTGTCCTGGTTTTTGGTGTCCCGTGTTTTTTTCCACAGAAGGAAGAGCTTATGCCAAGAGTGTGTGTGTGGAGGGGGGTGTTTGTTGTGGGGAGGGAGAAGGGGGTGTTTGTTGTGGGGAGGGAGAGGGATGTTTGTTGTGGAAAGGGAGGGGAGAGGAGGCAGGGAGGGGAAGAGGATAATGAGTGGGAGGGGGGACAGCAACAGAGGAAAGAGAGATGGGGGAAGGCTAGGGGGGACAGGGGGAAAAGCAATGGGGGGAGGGGAGTAGAAGGAGCAGGGAGGATGAGAAGGAAGATGAAGAGGGAGAGAGTGATACAGAGTGTGTATATGAGTGAGGGTGGGAAGGTGTGTTGATGAGAGTGTGAGTGTGGGAGTGTGAGTGAGAAAGTGTGACTGAGAGTGTGATTGAGAAAGTGTGAGTGTGAGTGAGAGGGTGTGAGTGAGTGAGTGAGAGAGTGTAAGTGTGAGAGTGTGAGGGGGTGTGAGAAAATGTTAGTGAGAGAGGGTGAAAGAATTAGAGAGAGAGAGAGAAAGAAGGGAGTGTGAGTGTGTGTAAGAGCATGTGAGTTGGGTAGGATCAGCCTTTAGAGTGCTTGTAGGCCTAGGAGGCAAGGGGAGAGGGAGGAGGAGAAGGAAGAGGAGGTGAAGGGGGAGATGGAGGAGGGGAAGGAGGCAGGGCCGGATTACCGCATAGGCAAACTAGGCATTTGCCTAGGGCCCCGCGCATTTGGGGGCCCCGCGGTCCAAGGGGTTCAGGGGCTCATCCAAGACTGCGCACATGGTGCAAGTGCAAAGGGGTCCCTACCTAAAAAGTTTAAGTGTTTGGAGAGTAAAATTTATTTTTAAAAATTAATCAAAACAAAAATAAATAATGAAATAAAATAAAATAAAAATAAATAAACCTAACCATAGATGGCAACACTCAACACGCCTTTGTTTACATCAGAACAGCTGTGTTTTCCCACTAATGGGTGAGTATGGGAGATTCCTCTCCAATTTTCTGTAGTAATTACACGTTATCTAGACTTGTACTGTGACAAATTAACTGAAGTGTTGTTGATAGACATTGATGTGTATGGATAAATGTTTGTTTTCGCCTCTAAATGTTAAGGGAGGTATCTGATAGGGTTACTTGACCAGTAAAGACGCATGGACCAGTAAAGACGCATTTTTGGTAAAAATACTATAAAGAAAAACCTAAAAACGCAAACTGACTTCCGTTTGTAGGTTTTAAAAGCACTTTGTCCTGTCTTTAAGTCATTATCATTTCAATAACAGATCTCAATTGATATTTCACATACAGATCAATTGACATTCATTGTTCGCTTTGTCGACTCCAGTGGTAAGCCTGTAGAGCGCTTTATAAAATTCATTCCTCTTTCAGGCCAGGATGGAAAAACAATGATGAATGTAGTACTGGATACTCTGCTTGAACATGATCTCTCTATTATGGATTACTGTGGCCAGAGCTACGACAATGCAAGTAACATGTCGGGTAAATATAATGGATTGCAAGCCCGTATCAAGCAAATCAACCCACTTGCTGAATATGTGCCCTGCTCAGCACATTCTCTTAATCTTGTTGGGTCATGTGCTGCGGAGTGTTGTCGCTGCAGTTTCATTTTTTGGACTTTTACAAGCACTCTTTAATTTTTTCTCTGCTTCAACGCATCGGTGGAGTATACTCAAGTCAACCATTCATGGAGATGTCATCAAATCATTATCAACAACAAGGTGGTCAGCGCAGCATGATGCAACACATGCTTTGAAAGACAGCTTTGCTGAAATACGTTCTGCTTTGATCCAAATAACAGAGGATGAAGACCAGACAGCAACTACAAGAAGCGAAGCAGCCAGATTAGCATCAAAATTGGAAGATTTTGAATTGGCCTTACTCTGTGTGCTTTGGGACTGTATACTGGAATGGTTAAATGCCACGAACAAGACACTTCAGAAAATTGAAATTGAAATGGCTACTTGTGCTAACCTCTATGCATACTTCGTCATTCTGGATTCACTGATTACAGAATTGGTGAAAAGAAAAGAAATCTACCAGAATCTCAATGACAAGTTTGGATTTCTGTTCAAAATTACTACTATGCCAGATGCAGAATTGAGAGAAGCTGCATTAAAGTTGCAACAACACCTTTCAGCAGATGTTCAGGACACATTTGTTGAAGAAATAGTTCATTTTTCTGGGTATATGAATCAGATTAAAGCTCCACCTGAAAAATGTGCGCCCTCAGCTGCTTTGAAACATTTAAGAAATGCAGGTATCTCAGAAACCTTCCCTAATATTGACATAGTGTATCGCCTTTACCTAACACTTCCAGCTACTAACTGTGAAGGAGAACGTTCATTTTCTGTTTTGAAAAGAGTGAAAAACCAGCTCCGTTCAACAATGAGCCAAGACAAATTGTGTAACCTAGCCTTGTTGACCATTGAGTCTGATCTAACAAGAAATATTGATTTTCAGAATATAATTGATGATTTTGCCAATATGAAATCCAGAAAAAAGTTTATTTAGGAAGTGCCTGTGAATATAAACAATTCTTTACTTTCTTGAGTTTATATGATTTGATAGTCTTATGCATGATGCAATGATAACAATAATGGTCAGTGATTTATAAAGGGAATAATAGTGCTGTAGTGGTTATGCTGAATATAATAGGTACATGATGTTACTACTTTAATAGCCTAATCTAGTAATACTATGCTGTCTTGAGTTTATTCTCTTTAAAATGCATGATTTAACAAGATAGTTATAATGGCTGTTGGTAAATGGTTTTGGTTGTCTTGATGTACTTTCCCTATTAAATTTAATCTAAATAGCCAGAATGTATTAAACAGGCTCACACCAACCCCCCCCAACCCCCAAGCTGGAAGGGGTCGCTTCGCTTACCCGTAACTCAAAGGGGCCCCGCCAATCTGAACAGCCTAGGGCCCGGAGACTTCTTAATCCGGCCCTGGAAGGAGGTATAGGAGGCGGAGCAGAAGGAGAAGGGAGGGATAATGGAATAGGAGAGGGAGAGAAAGAGAGAGAGAGAAGAGATAAAAGGAGAGAGATGGAGAGTGTGTGTGAGTGTGAGTGAGAGAGTGTGGGTGTGAGTATGGGTGAGAGAGTGGGATAGGAAAGAGGATAATGTGAGCGAGTGTGGGTAGGAAGGTGTAGGGTGGTGTTGATGAGAGTGTGAGGGAGGGAATGTGAGTGAGTGTGATTGAGAAAGTGTGAGTGAGAGAGGATGAGAGAGAGAGGGTGAGTTAGAGAGAGAGAGAGAGAGAGGGGGGGAGTATGAAAGAGTGTGGGAGTGGTTGAGTGTGTGTGAGTTGTGTGTACTCACCTAATTGTGGTTGCAGGGGTCGAGACTCAGCTCCTGGCTCTGCCTTTTCACTGATCGCTACTAGATCCTCTCTCTCCCTGCTTCCTGAGCTTTGTCATACCTCGTCTTAGAGCTATGTATGGTTACTGCCTCCACTACATCACTCACTAGGCTATTCCACTTCCTGACGACTCTATGACTGAAGAAATACAGTGGACCCCCGCATAACGATCACCTCCGAATGCGACTAATTATGTAAGTGTATTTATGTAAGTCGTTTGTACGTGTATGTTTGGGGGTCTGAAATGGACTAATCTACTTCACAATATTCCTTATGGGAACAAATTCGGTCACTACTGGCACCTGAACATACTTCTGGAGTGAAAAAATATCGTTAACCGGGGGTCCACTGTACTTCTTAACATCCCTGTGACTCGGCTAAGTCTTCAACTTCCAATTGTGACCCCTTGTTTCTGTGTCCCCTCTCTAGAACATCCTGTCTCTGTCCACCTTATCTATTCCACGCAGTATCTTGTATGTTGTTATCATGTCTCCCCTGACTCTTTTGTTCTCCAGTGTCGTCAGTCCAATTTCCCTCAACCTTTCATCGTAGAATATTCCCCTGAGCTCTGGAACCAGCCTTGTTGCAAACCTCTGTACTTTCTCTAACTTCTTGACGTGCTTGACCAGGTGTGGGTTCCAAACTGGTGCTGCATACTCCAGTATGGGCCTGATGTACACAGTGTACAGTGTCTTGAACTATTTCTTATTAAGGTATCAGAACGCTATTTTCAGGTTTGCCAGGCGCCCATATGCGGCAGCAGTTATCTGGTTGATGTGTGCCTCTGGAGACATGCTCGGTGTTATGGTTACCCCAAGATCTTTCTCCTTGAGTGAGGTTTGCAGTCTTTGTCCACCTATCCTATACTCTGTCTGCGGTCTTCTTTGCCCTTCCCCAATCTTCATGACTTTGCATTTGGCAGGGTTGAATTTGAGAAGCCAGTTTCTGGACCACATGTCCAGTCTGTCCAGGTCTCTTTGTAGTCCTGCCTGATCCTCATCCGATTCATGCCACTCCTCATATTTATTCATTAATCCATAAATACAAAGCACCTATACGAAAAACAGTACAGAATGAGTCACATAACCAGAGACCAAACAAAACGTTACTCATCAATCCTAACCAGCCTGATAAGAAGGGCTAAAAAATTGTATTATGAGAACAGATTATTCAACTTAAAAGGTGATATAAAAAAGACCTGGAAAACCCTGTCAGAAATTCTAGAAACAAAAAAGATATCACGAAATAGCGCAATTGAACTAACAAAACCAGATGATCCTCAACTCCCACCAACTGAAACAGCAAACAGACTCAATGATTTATTCTCCACAATAGGAAAAAACCTTGCCAATAAATTCCCATGCTCAAATACCCCACCCAATGACTACCTCACTGGCAACTACCCGAACACACTGTTCCTAGCTCCGACTAGCCCAACAGAAGTCTCCCTTATTATCAACACACTAAAAACAAGACAGAAGATTTAAATACCTTACCACCCTTTATACACAAAAAGGCGTCGCAAGTGTTGTCACCAATCATTGCAACACTCTTTAACAAATCCATCGAATCCTCTACCTTCCCTACAGTTCTCAAAATAGCAAGGGTCACCCCAATCCATAAAGGAGGAGACCATACAGACTTGAATAACTATAGGCCAATATCCAACTTACACCCTCTCTCTAAAATATTCGAAAAATTAAATCATAAGCGAATCTATTCCTACCTCATCTCCTACAACATACTCAACCCCTGTCAGTTTGGGTTCAGGCCTAATAAAAATATGAACGATGCTATTATACATATGCTAGAACAAATATACATTGCACTAGAGAAAAAAGAAGTCCCAAAGGGGATCTTCATTGATTTACGTAAAGCTTTTGATACAGTTGACCATGATT
Organism: Cherax quadricarinatus; assembly: GCF_038502225.1. NCBI lineage: Eukaryota > Metazoa > Arthropoda > Malacostraca > Decapoda > Parastacidae > Cherax > Cherax quadricarinatus. The sequence continues at coordinate 15,265,784 of NC_091353.1, forward strand.
TTCTCCACATAAAATTGTCGCACTATAGTATAAGAAGGAACTCCCTCAACTACCTAAAGTCATACCTCAGCAACAGAAGCCAATATGTGTACACAAATGGAGCAAACTCTTCCACACAGCCAATTACAGTTGGTGTCCCACAGGGAAGTGTCCTTGGCCCTCTTCTCTTTCTCGTTTACATAAATGACCTACCAAATGCATCGCAACTACTCAAACCCACACTATCTGCAGATGACACTTCATACATCTTCTCTCACCCGAGCCCAGTCATGCTAGCCAATACGTACTGTGAATACCGAATTACAGAAAATATCTACAGTGGACCCCCGCATAACGATTACCTCCGAATGTGACCAATTATGTAAGTGTATTTATGTAAGTGCGTTTGTACGTGTATGTTTGGGGGTCTGAAATGGACTAATCTACTTCACAATATTTCTTATGGGAACAAATTCGGTCGGTACTGGCACCTGAACATACTTCTGGAGTGAAAAAATATCGTTAACCGGGGGTCCACTGTACCTGGATGATGACTAACAAACTTACTCTCAACATTGACAAAACCTACTTCATTCAGTTTGGTAACAGAGCTACAGATGTCCCTCTTAACATAATGATAAATGGATCACCTATCACAAAGCTCACAGAGGGAAAATTCTTAGGAATCCACCTTGATAATAGACTCAAATTTCAAACACTTGTACAGCAAATTTCCAAGACCGTAGGCATACTATCGAAGATACGGTACTATGTTCCACAGTCAGCCCTCCTGGCCCTATATCACTCACTGATTTACCCCTATCTCACCTATGGAATTTGTGCATGAGGCTCAACAACAATAAACCATCTCAGACCATTAAACTCTCGAAGCTCGTCTAAGGTATCACAGTAATAAAGACAGTGGTTATCACAGCATCTCATACAGAGAGTACATTATGCTCAACATGCAGGTTCTCCAAAAAAAGAAGTGCACCAAAAGACCTCAAACACAACCCTAATAAAAGGCAGTATAATATAGTTTGGAATGTTAGACACAAAATACACCTTTACAACAAAAGGCTAGTTTATACAAGACCTCAACTGACAATTGGACCTGTCTATTGACTACCCATGAAATAAGACAAAATCCGGGAGATTTTTACCTGCCAAAACAATCAACATTAAGAGAGGCTATGTAATGTTTCTACGGTAAATGCAACACATCCTCCTAAGCCAATGTTGGTTCAGTATGTTACTGTTACTCAAGAACATCAGTAAAGCAACTACAATAATAAAATGTAAAAATCACATTTTTATTGTTATCCTTTCTTATTCTTCTTGATGGTTATCAATTTTATGGTCACTCATCACAACAGAGTCTAGTTTTTATGAATCATTCTTTATGCATGCTGTATTTGGTTAAATTTGTTGCCTAATCTAATCAACCAAATTTAAATACAGTACAGTACTAGCAGATGTAACTGGATTAAGTATACAAATTTTTTATTTTTATTTTTATCACACTGGCCAATTCCCACCAAGGCAGGGTGGCCTGAAAAAGAAAAACTTTCACCATCATTCACTCCATCACTGTCTTGCCAGAAGGGTGCTTTACACTACAGTTTTTAAACTGCAACATTAACACCCCTCCTTCAGAGTGCAGGCACTGTACTTCCCATCTCCAGGACTCAAGTCCGGCCTGTCGGTTTCCCTGAACCCCTTCATAAATGTTACTTTGCTCACACTCCAACAGCACGTTAAGTATTAAAAACCATTTGTCTCCATTCACTCCTATCAAACACGCTCACGCATGCCTGCTGGAAGTCCAAGCCCCTCGCACACAAAACCTCCTTTACCCCCTCCCTCCAACCTTTCCTAGGCCGACCCCTACCCCGCCTTCCTTCCACTGCAGACTGATACACTCTTGAAGTCATTCTGTTTCGCTCCATTCTCTCTACATGTCCGAACCACCTCAACAACCCTTCCTCAGCCCTCTGGACAACAGTTTTGGTAATCCCGCACCTCCTCCTAACTTCCAAACTACGAATTCTCTGCATTATATTCACACCACACATTGCCCTCAGACATGACATCTCCACTGCCTCCAGCCTTCTCCTCGCTGCAACATTCATCACCCATGCTTCACACCCATATAAGAGCGTTGGTAAAACTATACTCTCATACATTCCCCTCTTTGCCTCCAAGGACAAAGTTCTTTGTCTCCACAGACTCCTAAGTGCACCACTCACCCTTTTCCCCTCATCAATTCTATGATTCACCTCATCTTTCATAGACCCATCCACTGACACGTCCACTCCCAAATATCTGAATACATTCACCTCCTCCATACTCTCTCCCTCCAATCTGATATTCAATCTTTCATCACCTAATCTTTTTGTTAGCCTCATAACCTTACTCTTTCCTGTATTCACTTTTAATTTTCTTCTTTTGCACACCCTACCAAATTCATCCACCAATCTCTGCAACTTCTCTTCAGAATCTCCCAAGAGCACAGTGTCATCAGCAAAGAGCAGCTGTGACAACTCCCACTTTATGTGTGATTCTTTATCTTTTAACTCCACGCCTCTTGCCAAGACCCTCGCATTTACTTCTCTTACAACCCCATCTATAAATATATTAAACAACCACGGTGACATCACACATCCTTGTCTAAGGCCTACTTTTACTGGGAAATAATCTCCCTCTTTATTATAATAACAAATAGTTATTATAATAAACAAAATTACATGCTACACCCAAAAGGGTCATATAGCTAAATATGTCAAGTACAATAATAAAAGCAATGTTGGTGCTAGGAGAGGCTAGGCAAACAGCAATCAAAGAAGACATAAAGGAGTCTAACAAATCATGATGGGACATCTCTAAACAGTAGGCAATGTGCAACAGGTCTTGTGAAAGTCAGAAAATATGTTGTAGGTATAAGAGAAGTCACTTACAAGGACCCAATAACACTCCTGATCACCTGCCTAGCATCACAAGGGGGCCACTAGCTGAGTCTTCCTTGAGGGCCATGGGGGTTCTTGGAATCCAATGAATGACTCATGGTCCAAGGAATTACCTTTGACTTTTTCCTTCCTTGGATTGAACTTGTCTCCCTATTCTCCCACAAGTTGTATGATTCCATGAATGCAATAACAGTAATAATAATTATATTGGCATGAGCTATATTAACCCTTTCAGGGTCCAGAGGCCAAATTTCATTGGGTGCCCCAGTGTCCAAGAAATTTAAAAAAAAAAAAAAAAAAAAATTCTTACAGAATTAAAGATAATAATTTTGTGAAGGTAATAAAACAAAACAAAAATTCTGATCATTACTTACTGAGATATAAAGGCATGCAGTTGACCCAAAATGACTGGGTGGCAGCAACATCAGCAAAATCGCATTTCTTTATGTTTTTTATACTTTTTTCTTTTCTTTTCTAATTTTTTTCTTTTTCTAGTAACATTTGTGGCCTGTGAGACCAATACTGTATATAATGTATATACATATACATTCACTGTATTGAACACAATAACCGCACTAAAGTTATTATTATAATATTGTTTACCAGTACAGTGGACCCCCGGTATTCAATGGCATCGGTATTCGATAAATCCGGTATTTGATGGCATCGGTATTCGATAAATCCGGTATTTGATGGCATCGGTATTCGATAAATCCGGTATTCGATGAACTATATCGCAAAAATTTTGCCTTGGTATCCGATCAAAAACCCGGTATTCGATACGATTCGTACGAGATGTGTCCACGTGTGGCCTGAACTGCCCCGTGTGTGCCAGTGTTTACAAGCCAGCCAGTGTGCGCGCATCTAAGGATGCATTCGGTACATTCCATATTATCCATATTATCACTTTTTTGGTGCTTCTTTCTGCAAAATACGTCACCATGGGCCCCAAGAAAGTTTCTAGTGCCAACCCTTCGAGAAAAAAGGCACAAATGACTATTGAAATGAAGAAAGAGCTAATTGCAAAGTACGAAAGTGGAGTGCATGTGTCGGAGCTGGTCAGGTTGTATAATAAACCCCAATCAACCATCTAACTATAGTGACCAGGAAAACGGCAATCAAGAAAGCTGTTCTTGCAAAAGGTGCAACTGTGATTACGAAATAGCGACCGCAAGTGTTAGAAAATGTTGAGAGACTTATTGGTGTGGATAAATGAAAAACAGATAGCAGGAAATAGCATCTCTCAAGTGATCATTTGTAAAAAGGCTAGGCAGTTGCATGACGATTTGGTAAAGAAATTGCCTGCAACTAGTGCTGATGTGAGTGAATTTAAGGCCAGCAAAGGTTGGTTTGAAAGATTTAAGAATCGTAGTGGCATACATAGTGTGATTAGGCATGGTGAGGCTGCCAGTTCAGACCAAAAAGCAGCTGAAAAATATGTGAAGGAATTCAAGGATTACATAGACAGTGAAGACTTGAAACCTGAAAAAGTGTTTAATTGCGACGAAACAGGCCTGTTTTGGAAGAAAATGCTAAGCAGGACCTACATTACTCAGGAGGAAAAGGCACTCCCAGGACATAAGCCTATGAAAGACAGGCTTACTCTGTTAATGTGTGCCAATGGTAGTGGTGATTGCAAAGTGAAGCCTTTATTAGTGTATCACTCTGAAACTCCCAGAGTGACTTTGTAAATGGTCCAAGTCGGACCGAAACGTCGTCGTAAGCTTCTCTCTTTTATGTGCGGGTTATTTGTGTAGAGTGTTCAGGAAAAACAATGTCCTCAAGGCTAATTTGTGTGTGCTGTGGAGGGCAAACAGTAAGGCATGGGTCACTAGGGACTTTTTCTATGACTGGTTACACCATGCATTTGCCCCCACTGTGAAAAATTACCTAATTGAAAAGAAATTAGACCTTAAGTGCCTCCTGGTATTAGACAATGCCCCTGGTCATCCTACAGACTTGGCAGAGTGACTTTCTGCAGACATGAGCTTCATTAAGGTGAAGTTTTTGCCTCCTAATACTACTCCTCTCCTGCAGCCCATGGACCAGCAGGTTATTTCCAACTTCAAGAAACTGTACACAAAAGCTATGTTTGAAAGGTGCTTTGTAGTGACCTCAGAAACTCAACTGACTCTAAGAGAGTTTTGGAAGGATCACTTTAATATCCTCAATTGTACAAACCTTATAGGTCCTGTTTAAGGGCAATGTGTGGTGTAAATATTATGCAGAAAATTCGGAGTGTGGAAATTAGGAAAAGGTGTGGAGTTAATAAAAGTATTAGTCAGAGGGCAGAAGAGGGGTTGTTGAGGTGGTTTGGTCATTTAGAGAGAATGGATCAAAGTAGAATGACATGGAAAGCATATAAATCTATAGGGGAAGGAAGGCGGGGTAGGGGTCGTCCTCGAAAGGGTTGGAAAGAGGGGGTAAAGGAGGTTTTGTGGGCGAGGGGCTTGGACTTCCAGCAAGCGTGCATGAGCGTGTTAGATAGGAGTGAATGGAGACGAATGATACTTGGGACCTGACGATCTGTTGGAGTGTGAGCAGGGTAATATTTAGTGAAGGGATTCAGGGAAACCGGTTATTTTCATATAGTCGGACTTGAGTCCTGGAAATGGGAAGTACAATGCCTGCACTTTAAAGGAGGGGTTTGGGATATTGGCAGTTTGGAGGGATATGTTGTGTATCTTTATATGTGTATGCTTCTAAACTGTGTATTCTGAGCACCTCTGCAAAAGCAGTGATAATGTGCGAGTGTGGTGAAAGTGTTGAATGATGATGAAAGTATTTTCTTTTTGGGGATTTTCTTTCTTTTTTGGGTCACCCTGCCTCGGTGGGAGACGGCCGACTCGTAAAAAAAAAAAAAAAAAAAAAAAGTACGGCTTGGGAGGGAGTGACTAAGAGGACCTTGAACTCTGCTTGGAAAAAACTGTGGCCAGAATGTGTAGACAAAAGGGATTTTGAAGGATTTGAAGCTAACCCTGAGAATCCTATGCCAGTTGAGGAATCCATTGTGGCATTGGGGAAGTCCTTGGGGTTGGAGGTTAGTGGGGAGGATGTGGAAGAGTTGGTGGAGGAGGACAATGAAGAACTAACCACTGATGGGCTGCTAGATCATCTTCAACAGCAAGAGGCCAGACCTGAGGAAACTGCTTCGGAGGAGGGGAGAGAGAAATTGAAGAAGTTGCCTACTTCAAAGATTAAGGAAATGTGTGCAATGTGGCTTAAAGTGCAAACCTTTTTTGATGACAATCACCCTCACACAGCTATTGCAAGCCGTGCTGGTGACTATTACACTGACAATGTTGTGAAACACTTTAGGAATGTCATTAAGGAACGGGAGGTACAGGCCTCTATGGACAGATATGTTGTGCGACAGAAGTCCAGTGACTCTGAAGCTGGTCCTAGTGGCATTAAAAGAAGAAGGGAAGTAATCCCGTAAAAGGACTTGCTACCTCAATTCCTAATGGAAGGGGATTCCCCTTCTAAACACTAACACCTCTCCCCTCCTCCCATTCCATCAATCATCACCAGATCTTCATTAAAGGTAAGTGTCAATTATTCTATTGTTATTGTTGTTATTGTAATTATTCTATTGCATTAAACTTAATATTTCATGTAGTAAAATTTTTTTTTTCATACTTCTGGGTGTCTTGCATGGATTAATTTGATTTCCATTATTTCTTATGAGGAGAATTGATTCGCTTTTCGATATTTTCGGTATTCGATGAGCTCTCAGGAACGGATTAATATCGAATACCGGGGGTCCACTGTATTGTTTACAACAATAAACATGCACAAATGCTTATATTACTAATGTTCTATTAAATATTTACATATGTACAGTCACTGTACATGTGTCTAGAACTGCTGCAGTCTGTGGAAGTCCTTGAAACAAGGTATCATGCAGAGGTACCTTACATTCCTCGCACATAATCAGAGTGTCTTTGCGTCTTTGTTCCCGTCATTTTGTCTGTGCACAGACAACACATCTCTTCTGAGGCCATTTCTTCTTAGTTGCAGGAAGCTGTATTAAGAAGTGATCACCTTCCCTCCTCAAATGCTTGGGTATTTCCTTAGGAGTTCGAGGAGGGTTTTGTATAGCAGGTGTTGTTACCTGGTACTTCATTATGAGTTGTCTGACAACAGACAAACAAAATTCACCATATGGTGGTTTGTTGCCGGTCTTTATTTGGTACATATTATATGCATTGAGCATTGAAATGTCCATGAGATGGAAGAAAAGTTTCATGTACCACTTGTAACTCTTACGAACACAATCGACAAAGCCAATCTGCACGTCACATTTGTTAACCAAATGTATGTTTTGTGTATAATCAATCACTGTTACTGGTTTTAGAATACGTTCATTAGTCACTCTATCAACGTTGCCACTGTCTTTCATTTCGTTAGGGTGGATGGTTGTCAACAATGTGACACCTTGTTTCTCATGCCACCATAATGCCATGATGTCCTTGGCAGTAATCACCTGCACCTCACCACCATGACTGCCTGCGTTGAACCTGGGCATATGTATATGTTTACGACTAGAATGCACTGTGCCACACACATCTGTCATGTTCACTCGCAAGAAATCACTGAGTAAAGGGCTTGTGTACCAGTTTTTTTTTTTTTTTCAACAAGTCGGTCACCTCCCACCGAGGCAGGGTGATCCAAAAGAGAAAATACTTTCATCATCATTCAACACTTTCACCTCACTCACACATAATCACTGTTTTTGCAGAGGTGCTCAGAATACAACAGTTTAGAAGCATATATGTATAAAGATACACAACATATCCCTCCAAACTGCCAATATCCCAAACCCCTCCTTTAACCCTTTGACTGTTTTGGTCGTATACATACGTCTTTGAGCCACCGTTTTTGATGCATATATACTCATAAATTCTAGTGGCTTCAAATCAAGCAGGAGAAAGCTGGTAGGCCCACATGTGAGAGAATGGGTCTATGTGGTCAGTGTGCACCATATATAAAAAAAATCCTGCAGCACACAGTGCATAATGAGAAAAAAACTCCAACCGTTTTTTTTTAATTAAAATGCCGACTTTGTGGTCTATTTTCGTTTAATATTTATGGTTGTATTCTCGTTTTCTTGGTCTCATTTGATAGAATGGAAAACAAATAGAAAAAGAGGTGATTTTGATTGGTTTTACTATGAAAAGAACCTTGAAATGGAGCTCAAAGTAGGGGAAATGTTTGATTTTTGCCGATGTTCAAAAGTAAACAGATGTCATTTTCCAATAAATGTCCAAGTAGCCATTCTAATATGCAGTCATGAATGGGTTGACATTATTTATACAATTGTTACAATATTGTAGTAGTCTGCATAACAGTAAATCTTCTATTTTTTGTTTGAATAAAAATTCAAAATAGAAAGCAAGAGTAATATCAGAGGGGCCTGGAGACATGACTGATGAACAAAGAAAATGTTATTCTAGAGCCAAGAATGTCTACATTGTTCATTCTGGATCCTATTTTGAAATTGTCATATTTTTTTAATTTTCATGAAATTGGCCTAATTGCAAATTTCTGACCATGTTATTGGGTAGTTGAAATCGGTAAATGGGCAGTTTCTTGTACTCAATCGATAGAAAAAAATGGAGTTCTAAAGAAATAGCTATGAGTTTAGTCTACTGGAACAATGTAACTAGCAGAAAATAGGGCTCAAAGTGGGTGAAATCGCCGATTCGTAAATATCGCCGAGGTTGCTAACTTCGCAAGAGCGTAATTCCATCAGTTTTCCATCAAATTTCATTCTTTTGGTGTCAATACAATCGGGAAAAGATTCTCTATCATTTCATAAGAAAAAATAATTTTTTTTTTTAAATTTTGTGACACCAGGAGACACCTCAGGATTTGGGGTTGCGACAGTCAAGGGGTTAAAGTGCAGGCACTGTACTTCCCATTTCCAGGACTCACGTCCGGCTATATAAAAATAATTGCTTTCCCTGAATCCCTTCATTAAATATTACCCTGCTCACACTCCAACAGCTCATCAGGTTCCAAATACTATTCGTCTCCATTCACTCCTATATAACACGCTCGTGCACGCTTGCAGTTATCAGTATATAATGTATGCCCCTTACCAAGATAAGGTGCCATCATGTTTCTCACTATGCCACCTGAGATACCCAATAACATCCTGGTATCTTTCAATGTTTTACTTCCCGTGTATACAATTGTATCCAATACCGGGCCACTGTCACAGTCACAGAGTACAAACAGTTTTATACCAAAGTGTTTCCTCATGCTCGGTATATACTGCTTGAATGAGTCTGCCTTTGAACAAAATCAAAGACTCGTCAATTACAAGATTCTTGAATGGATAAAAGTACATGTTGAACTTTTGTTTCAAATACTTAAAAACATTTCTAACCTTGTATAACCTGTCACTTCTGTCAGGCCTGGTTTTGTAAGAGAAGTGCAACATACATAACAGTAAGACAAACCTGTTCACCGGGATGATTTCACTGAAGACCAGGGTACAAATTAGCCGATCTGTGGACCAGTATGATTTTATATTATACTTATAGACATGAGGCATAAGCATTATTGTTGCAAAAAGTAAATACATTTCAGCCACAGTTGTCTCTTTCCACTGGTGTAGTCTTGACTGTGGTGATATTATTGTATTTGCCATGGTGTACTCTAAATATTTGTTACTTTCCCTGACAAAAATTTCTATCAAGGGCTGGTCAAAGAATAGTTCAAAGAATTCCAGTTCATTTGCAGTGTTTCCAAGGGAACAAGATGGTAGTATTCCACTTTGAGAGTTGTCAAACTGATGGGGAGTGGGAACAAAATTGGAATTTTGCTGCCAATCCCAGATGTGGTTTGCTGGTGGATACTGGACATCATAAGCTGGTTGTGGTTATAGTTGTAGTTGTGGTGTGGTGGTGGATGACACTCCACTTTGTCCTGGATCTGATGAGTCAGCAGCATGGGTCCCAGCCTGGGCTGGCGAGTCATGCATAGCCATGGCACTACCACCACCACTACCACCACCAGTACCACCACCTACTGATGCCAGTGGTCTATCCATGCCAAGTATATTATTATTATTATTATTATTATAATAAAAAAGAAGCGCTAAGCCACAAGGGCTATACAGCCATGCCAAGTGTAGCCACATCATTCTCACTTTCACTGTCTATTCCTGGTGTAGGGCCACGGGATATACTCCGGGATGTACTCCGTCCCCTTGGCACTGCATAGGGAACACTACCCGAGCACATGCAGCGGCGTATATACCGACACTTCACTGGTGAATATGATTCATCACTATCACTGCTTGAATGATCATCAAGAGCAATAAAATCAAAGTCCACATCACTATCATCATCATTACTCAAGTCTGAGGCCTGGCCACGCAAAAATATTAGTTTTCTCTTGGGACGAGGTACAACTGAACGTGCCCACACCAGAGGTAGAAGGTTGAGGATCGTCAGGATTTTCTGCACTACTTTTGATATCCTGGTCATTGCTTCAGTCACTAATCAATCAAAGCCATAGAATTCCTGTTCTTTTTCACTTCTATCAGAGTCAGAACTATCAGTTAGGAAGAGGAGAGTCCAAATTTGCCTCGGAGTGAGAGCTGCCTAGCTGCGTGGCATGCTGAAGAAAGCTTACTGAGGCGGCGTTCCCACAATGCCATGCGGGCGCCTAGAATTTTTGTTTACGGTGCACACAAACCATGCAGACCCGTTCTCTTAGATGTAGGCCTACCAGCCTTCTCGCACTAAATTTGAGGCCGCTAGAATTTTAGCGTAGTTCTACAGTTTGGACCCACAACTCAAAGCCGTAGAAATATGGCACGGACCCTGAAAGGGTTAAAGCCATCACCTCACTAAGATCAAAAATTACGATGAAAAGTTGCAGCAAGTATTACTCATGATGAGGAGGAACAAAATTCTAGTACCATCAAACTAATGACCAAGCTTGGTTCTGACCAACCGGTCGTAAGTCAAAATAGATGGAAGTTGAACCTTAGAAAATTGCTGACATACTGGGTAGGGCATAATGTCAAACCTTTGCTATATCAAGTACCTACATAGTATTACATGTTACTTTTTATTAAATATTTTAATACTGTATATAAACATCACAGTTATTTTAACGATTTTATTTTATTGTGATTTGTGAGTAATGTGAGAGCTCTCCTGAGATGGCGCATTGCCACGAGTAGCAGTCAACTGTCATACGGCAGTATGCATCGGCCCACCCAACCCTGCTGCCAGACGTACAGTCGTAAGTATGAGTGGTCGTATGTTGAGCAGGTCGCAAGTTGGACTGACAGTTTTTCCACGGCCTTGTTTATACCTCGTTCAACTTCACAAGTTCTCATTCTTTCGAACATCCAGTTGGCTCAGTGATCAGGTGTACATCTTGTGGCAGTATGGGGAAGATAGAGTCCACACTGTCCTTAATCACAATCACTGTATGCCTTATCACATTTAATATAGTAATATACGTACTGTACTTTCTTAACAGTATACGGTCACTGAATCTCTATTAATGTACTTCCCACTTTATTTCATACCTATTACATATAATTATTTACAACTGTTATTTATTTGTGTAATTCACATTTACGTATATACATCCTCTCCTCACTTAACAGCGGAGCTCTGTTCCTAGGACCATGTCCGTAAACGAATTCATCGCTAAGCAAGAAGCATACTACAATGGTAGTGAGTTTGTGTCAGCCATCTTTGATATTGTTTTAATGTCACCTCTGCATCATTTAAAACATTTTTAGAATATTTTTAAATGTTTAGACAGTAATGTACTGTATATTGTAATAAAAATAATAGAAGAAATCAGCTCTAATATACATTATTTAGGTATGTATACTGGTCAGGAAGCCTGTTGTAAGTCTGAGTTGTCGGTAAACGAGTATGTCGCTAAGTGAGGAGAGGCTGTATATACTGTATATATTTCATGAGAAATTATGTTTAAACTCAAGTCCTGCCCAAAATGTTGCATTTACCTGGGAATTCTCCAATAATATACCCAATGCTGTTATCTGTAGTTGTAGATTATTAATATAAAGTGAATATAATTTTTTGATTAAAATCATTTAAATCTGAGTGCACATAGGAAAAAAAGGCATATACTATCTTAAAGCACCAACCAAAGGGAATCAGCATCATCTTTTTCCCACAAATGCAAACAGATTTCATCAGATACTGGCAAAGTAGGGAAATCCTGTATCAGCCAAGGCATTTCTGTCCACCTTAGAGCCATTTGAGACGGTGTCAGGGCAAACAGTGACAAAATTATACCAGCTGAGTCTCTCTAAACAAGACCATAAGATGCACAAATAACCCACACATAGGAGAAAGAAACTTATGACAATGTTTCAGTCCAACTTAAACCATTAACTAGCCACAGTGTGCGACTAGTTAATGGTCCAAGTCGGACTGAAATGTCGTCATAAGTTTCTTTCTCTTATGTATGGGTTATTTGTGTATTGTTCTAGTCATGGTATTGTGCCTTTTTGTTCTTAAAGAGCATAAGAGTACCTAAGAGCTCCCAAGGTCATGATGGTAGACAGGTGAGTACAAACACTATAACTGTTGAGTCTCTCTAAGCAAAAGCTTGAGAGGATACTGGTGAGTTACTACATGGGTGTGATGTGTCCAGAGGGTGACCAAGGTGTTCAGGGTATCTGGACAGCTTGTGGAGGGAAGTGGAGTACACGCTCCAGCCTTGACTTCAGTCTCCTTCCTGTAGTCATCACACACACACTCCATAACTGAAACTGATATTAACTTATTATTTGACAACTGGCACTTGCTTAGTGTATTTTTTAATGTATTTCATATTTAAGCAGCATGCACTACTGATATAAATATTACAGTTCACTCTCGATTTAATTTATGCACAGAGACAAATGGATGGCCAGCAAAGGTAATTGTGGTGGACGCAGATAAGAATGTTTTGCCATGCTCATAGAAATAATGGACAATTCTGAAACCAAAAGATTTTATCCACTCTTCCTAAATAAGCTAAACCTGCAGATTTTATCCTGCTTTTCTGAAGTCTATTAAATCAAGGAGTTACTGTATTTTATAAATTTTGTGATGTTTAAAATGTTTTGGCTTTAAGTTAAATTTATTCCACTCCATCAACTTATTAAACCAGCTTTATAATGCAATAAAAAGCTGGCAGAGTACTGAGACTGACAGAACTGATCACTACCTTGCCTTTTGAATTACCATATGACATCACTAAACACCACTTTAAACTAATAAAATAAATTAATAAAAAAAATGATAATAGAGCCTCAGAAAACACACTTCTACTCTTGCCTCTTTATTCAGAGCTATGCTGAACCTTCACTTTATTTTGTATGTATTAGACATTGTCATGCTGAGTGAAGTTTCATGTTTACTTTAGGCCTGGTGATGAATTTTAACTTGGTTCAAAAACACTGCCAAAATTCTGTTTTACTCCCAGAGAGTGTTTGAACATACATTATATGAATACATCTGCTGAAGAGGGTCTCTGATTAAGGCTGAAATATACAGATCCTTTCCATTCTATTTTATTTTATATAAATGTGGAAGTTACCATTCCACATGCACGCACATCAAAACAGGAGAAAAATAGGTCACGACTGCAAAATGAGAAAAATGCAGTGGAAAAAATACTAAAGTATTTCCTCATGGCACAATGTTCTGAAAATGAATCGAAGAGAAGGTGGTGAAGGCTACAACCACTGGAACATTGGTAGTGAGGTTCATTCTAAAACTAGTGCATGCTAAACTAACCCATCTGCTGCAAGGTGAGGCTGGAGAAGAGTGGCTGCTCAGCATTGCTTTTTTGTAGTCTCTGCAAATTCTGCAGTTCCTCTAGTAACTTGTCCATTGTCCGTACACATGCTTTCTGTAGTACCATGCAAAAAATGTATGAAGGGAAATTTAAAGGGGCATAGATACTGCATACCATACATTTGCGATCCCTATGTATGTATACATAGAGATCACAGTATAGGCAGACCTCGCTTTACAGAGTTTAGTTTATCTTTATTATGCACCCCATACCCATCCTGTGGGTGGTAGTCAAAATATTACAGAGGTGCATAATGGGTCCAGGGACTGTACCTCAACATTACAGAGGTACATAATGGGTCCAGGGACTGGACCCCAATGTTATGATAGATGAACTAGTTACAAAGGTAATGAACTCCACACCTGGTCACAATAGTAATGAGTTATAAATACAAATATTAAGAGGGTCATACACACACACACACACGAGGGCACACGCACAGACACATGCACACGAGCGTACAAACATATACATACACACACACACACATGGTAATGCTTTATTTACAGGAAGCAAAGTCAGGGTATTTCTCCAGAATGGTCTGTAATATACCACTGTGGATAAAATACTTTGCCATTTCTTGAACATTTCTGAGTGGGTTGTCTCTAAATTCATTAATTTTATAGCACTCCAGTACATAATGAAGCAGGGTGTGACAATAATCCATCTGGCAAAGTTTACATTTCGTTTGGTCTACATCTGGTGGTGGTGATTTAACCTGCCAAAGATACTTGTAACCCAGCCGGAGCTGGGCGGTAGTGACAGCCGGAGCTGGGCGGTAGTGACATCCAAGAGTCGGCTTATTTTGTTGGATGCACCATAGACATGTGGCTCCTACTGCATGATGGAATGATGATATATGGACTGACTTGTGTCAGTCTCCCTAAGTCTTAAGTCAATAAAGTTCAATTGAAGTTCTTTTCATATAATTGTTCTCAAACTAACTTACAACCCAAGATTGTAATCTACTCCCTCTTTGAAAGCATACAGCTTAGCCAATTCATCAGTTCTATCATGCATCTGAAGACCAAGCTATACACAAAAATATTTCAAGGTAAGTAATGTGTGTACTGTAGATGCATTTTTAGGCCTAGCTCTATTGCTTGCTTAATATATGATAGTGTAAACATGTTATTAGGCTTTTAAATATATTTGAAAGTTAAAACAGGCTATGTTTCACCTTACAGCAGTTGCCTGGAACCTAACCAACTGTATAAGTAATAATAATAATAATATCTTTATTTCTACAAGTACATGTACAAGGTATACAGGCCTAGCTACAATGATGTACTATACTATGCATATAGGAAGTCCCTTGTTATACAGAGCATTTCGGGAAAATTAGGTCAATTTTATCCCAGGATGTGACCCACACTAGTCGACTAACACCCAGGTACCCATTTTACTGATGGGTGAACAGGGACAACAGGTGTTTTATGGATACACATCCTAACATTTTCCAGCCATACTGGGGGTTGACCTTCGGACCTCAGTGTGTGAGCTGAGTGCACTAGCAATCGAGCTACAGGATTGCCAGTAGAACTGGGGATGCAGTTGGTTTTGTAGGTTATGTGCAAACCCCTTCCCATCAAACCTTGTGAAGCAGTTAGGTACCACAAACATGTGCTTGTTCTTCTTAATTAAATCTTGTGAAGAAATTAGTTTTATAGAACATGCTGGCCCCTCCTCATTAGACCTTGTGTAAATTAACTACACTAAGTTCACTTATAAAACTCCTCTATAAAGGTTGATTTTTTGCAAATATTAATGAAAAAAAATGCATACAGAAGTGAATAGCATGTGCTTATTATGAAAGCCTTTCCGTGCGCTATTTAGTTTTGAATGTTTTTTTAACACACCAGCCATCTCCCACCGAGGCAGAGTGACCTGTAAAAAAAAAAATCAAAAGTTTTTCTTACATTTAGTAATATATACAGGAGAATGGGTTACTAGCCTCTTACTCTTTTTATATTACATTTAAAAAAACCAATATACTGTACAGAGGAGCTTTATAAAATAGCTTACTGTACTTTATGTTATATACATGCCTCTTCCCATAGCTTGGTTGGTAGCACACTCAGCTCACACACCGAGGTCCAGGGGGCAATCCCCAGTATGGGTGGAAACATTAGGATGTGTTTTCTTAAGACACCTGCTGCCCATGTTCACCTATCAGTAAAATAGGTACCTGGTTTTTAGTCGACTGGTGTGGGTCATATCCTGGGGACAAAACTGACCTAATTTGCCCGAAATGCTCTGTATAACAAGTGGCTTTCTATATAGTGGTATGTCATTGATGTCAGTTAGGCTTGTATACCTTGTACATGTACTTGTAGAAATGTTATTATTAATAAAACTTCACTTTACAAACTAAGTCTACTTTACCATCTTAGCAATAGCCTCAGCTAGTTGTTGTGCAGCATGGTGTACTTGTTGATCCAGGTGGTCACCCTGCTGGGTGCCCACCAGCTCTCCTACCACAGTCTTCAGCTCCGACACACCAGATTTCCAAGCCACTATCCAGTCCTGAGCAGCGCTCCATGCTGACCTTATTATGGATGACACCAGTTTTCGGGTCTTCTGTCCTTCGGATTTTTCACTAGGTAGAATAACCACATCTGTAGAAACACACTATTATTATTACATTATTATACAGTGCCTAGGGTATGGGAAATAATCAGGGTTGATCCAAGAAAGGGTAGTTTAAATTCTTTAGATTGAGAGGCTTGCAATAACATCAATACATTGCCTCTCCTCACTTAATGACATACTCATTTACCGACAACTTGGACTTACGACGGTCTCTCTGACCAGTATGCATACCTAAATAATATATATTAGAGCTGATTTCATCTATTCTGTTTATTACAATATACAGAACACTACTGTATAAACATTTAAAAATGTACTAAAAATGTTATAAATGATGCATAGGTGACATTAAAATATCAAAGATGGTCAACACAAACTCACTACCATTATAGTATGCTCCTCACTTAGCGACGAATTCGTTTACTGACGTGGTCTTAGGAATGGAACTTAGTCATTAAGTGAGGAGAAGCTGTACCCACTTTGAATGGTGTAAATGCATATGAAATCCTTTGTTAAACTATACAAAACATAATCACGTAAAATTACTCTAACACACACAAAAAAAATGTTCACATGTACAGTATCCACAAAGTAAATCATGCTGACCCATGTTAACCCTTTCAGGGTTTCGGACGTACTGGTACGGCTTATGCACCAGAGTTTTTGACGTACAGTGGACCCCCGACATTCGATGGCATCGACATTCGATAAATCCAACATTCGATGCATTTTAACACAAAAATTTTGCCTCGGCATTCGATACGATTCGTACGAGAAGTGTCCACGTGTGGCCTGAACTGCCCCGTGTGTGCCAGTGTTTACAAGCCAGCCAGTGTGCGCGCATCTAAGGATACATTCGGTACATTCCATATTATCCATATTATCACTGTTTTTGGTGCTTGTTTCTGCAAAATAAGTAACCATGGGCCCCAAGAAAGCTTCTAGTGCCAACCCTTTGAGAAAAAAGGTGCTAATGACTACTGAAATGAAGAAAGAGATAATTGCAAAGTACGAAAGTGGAGTGCGAGTGTCAGAGTGCATGATGATTTGGTAAAGAAATTGCCTGCAACTAGTGGTGATGTGAGTGAATTTAAGGCCAGCAAAGGTTAGTTTGAAAGATTTAAGAATCATAGTGACATACACAGTGTGGTAAGGCATGGTGAGGCTGCCAGTCTACACGCTGACTGAGAGGGAGGCAGAGGTACGAACGTACACATGCGCATCCCGTGACGTCACACAAACAGTTACAGGCCTAAAAGGGATCTTCTATATAAACACATGGATGGTACTATGATATGCTATACAACACATATAAGGGGATCAGCAACTATGCTGACAGCTCGGTCATGTTACGTATGTCGTCTCGACATACACTACTATCCTATAGGCTGAACAGGCAGGTGGTTCTGGGCTGATTCTATACAATAACAAATTCATATATAACTTAGAACTAATGGATGGTATCATAATGGATGTTAACAAAATGAGTTTTACATAATGGATGTTAACGTAATGATTTTTAATGTAATGCATTACAAACTATAAGAACAAATCATTGTACAATATGGGATGGAATTGATCGATCGATCTGTATTTATGCACTCTACGGATTCTGAGGAAGAATAAATATATATATATATACAAGGTGAAATTAACAGCAAAGGCATCTGATGCGCACTCAGATCATTACTGTCAAATTCTCAAATACGGAGGGAACGTGAATACGAAAAAAAAAAAATCTGAAAAACTAATCAGTTAATAACAAACAGTTGACAATTTACTTCATCTCAGACATCTAGTTATACAGACTATGTACATTTAAACCCAATCCTGCGAGGGTGAGGTTTACATATGCAGAATGGTTATCATCTCTGGGAGGATCGAATTCCTCTGCAATGGCTAACACATGCCTTGACTGAGGGAGATCTGAACGAGTATCTATAAAAGATACTTGTGGGTTTCTCATTACTTGTCGAGTACGCAGGGAGTAACGACATTCAGGTTGATTATCTGACTGAGTATTTGAGGTAGAGGGTACAGAGTCAAGCGAGAGTAGCTGACTTGAGGTAGCTGGCTTGGCTAGGTCGGCCTAGTGTCAGGAGATGGCGACCGTCTCAGTAGAAATTTATCTCCAGAAATCACTGTAATTGTCAGAATTACAGGCCCTCCGTTGCCACCAATTTATCGTAGGGGTTCTTAAAAGGAGATATCGAGGGTTGAAGGTAGACACACTTGTTGGATGGTAACGATATACAGTGGACCCCCGCATAACGATTACCTCCGAATGTGACCAATTATGTAAGTGTATTTATGTAAGTGCGTTTGTACATGTATGTTTGGGGGTCTGAAATGGACTAATCTACTTCACAATATTTCTTATGGGAACAAATTCGGTCAGTACTGGGACCTGAACATACTTCTGGAGTGAAAAAATATCGTTAACCGGGGGTCCACTGTATTGTCAGACTGTGATAATGCGAGATGGAGCCCCCAGCCTGCCTTGTCCTGCCTATGTCTACACGCCGACTGAGAGGGAGGCAGAGGTACAAACGTACACATGCACATCCCGTGACGTCACACAAACAGTCACAGGCCTAAAAGGGATCTTCTATATAAACACATGGATGGTACTATGATATGCTATACAACACATATAAGGGGATCAGCAACTATGCTGACACTCTTGGGTATCTTTATTGAGGAAACGTTTCGCCACACAGTGGCTTCATCAGTCCATACAAAGGAGAATCTTGAAGAACAGGAGGAGAATGAGGTAATCAGTCCCTCAGCCTTGAGTCGATGTGGTCAGTCCAAGATTGATGGACTGACCACATCGACTCAAGGCTGCGGGACTGATTACCTCATTCTCCTCCTGTTCTTCAAGATTCTCCTTTATGGACTGATGAAGCCACTGTGTGGCGAAACATTTCCTCAATAAAGATACCCAAGAGTTGCACATATGTCTAATTTATCAACATGGTATTTATTGTTGTATTCTAGTTTTCCTGGTCTCATTTTATACAATGGAAGACATATTACAGAAATTGAGATGATTTTGACTGGTTTTACAATAAAAAGTACCTTGAAATTGAGCTCAAAGTAGCAGAAATGTTAGATTTTTACCAAAGTTCAAAAGTAAACAAATTATGCTAAGCGTCCAATACACGTCAACTGGCGAGTCTAATATTCTTTCACAAGTGCACTGATATTATTTATACCATTTCTACACTAATGCAGTAGTCTGCATAACAGTAAATCTTCTATTTTTTGTGAGAATAAAAATTCAAAGTGGAAAGCAAAAGAATGTAAGAGGGGCCTGGGGACGTGGCTAATGAACAGAGGAAGTGTTATTTTAGTGCCAGGAATGTCTTGTTTATTCTGGACCCTATTTGAAAATTGGTATCTTTTGAAATTTGTGTGAAATTGGCAAAATTGCTAAATTCTGACCACTTTATTGGATAGTTGAAATCTGTAAATGCGTGGTTTCTTGTACTCATTCGATATAAAAAATGGAGTTCTAGCAAAATAGTTATGATTTTTGTCGACTAGTACACTGGAATTGGCCGGAAATAGGGCTCAAAGTGGGCAAAATCGCTGATGTGTAAACATCGTTGAGACCGCTAACTTCGCGACAGCATAATTCCATAAGTTTTCCATCAAATTTCATACTTTTGGTGTCATTATGATTGGGAAAAGATTCTCTATCTTTTCCCAAGAAAAAATAATTTTTTTTTTAAATTTGGGCGACCCTGAGAACAAGTCTGGGAGAGGGCCTGGGGACCCTGAAAGGGTTAAAGCAGCAATCACATGCAAGTGTAAACTATACATTATTGGCCACAGTTTTGATCTCCATATTACAGAATGATAAAGTAAATTTCCTGTATTAGGAATTTTCCCTTACAGACATAAACACTGAATCTACAGTCTTTAAATTATTATTATAACTTTCTGTATTATTAACCCCTTCAGGGTCCAAGGCCCAAATCTGAAGTGGTGCCCCAGTGTCCAAGAATTTTAAAAAAAAAAATTTGTTATTTTTTCTTATGAAATGGTAGAGAATCTTTTTGTGAAGGTAATAAAACAAAAAGTACAAAATTTGATGGAAAACTGACAAAATTATGCTCTCGCGAATTTTGATGTGTCAGCGATATTTACGAATCAGCGATTTTGCCGACTTTGACTCCCATTTTAGGCCAATTACATTATTCCAGTCAACCAAATTCTTAGCTATTTCACTAGTATTACTTCTATTCTATCGATTGAGCACAAGAAATTGCCAAGTCAACTGTTTCAACTACAAATTAAAGTGATCAGAAATTGTTAATTTGGCCAATTTAACACAAAGTTCAAAATATTCCAATTTCAAAATAGGGTCCAGAATAAACAATGTAGGTATTCCTGGAACTAAATTAACATTTCCTCTGTTCATTAGTTACGTTTTGAGGCTTTACAAATAAATTCCATTTTGATTTTTTATTCACATAATGAATTTTTATTCACACCAAAAAATAGAAGATTTACTGTTATGCAATACTGTAATAATTGTATAAATATCATCACCATATTTGTGAATGCATATTAGACCCACCAGCTGGCGTGTATTAGACGTGTGAGGTCGTTTGTTTACTCTTGAATATCGGCAAAAATTTAACATTTCTGCTACTTTGAGCTCAGTTTCAAGCCATTTCCAGTGCTAAAACCAATCAAAATCATCTCTATTTCTGTAATATGTCTTCCATTCTATCAAATGAGACCAAGAAATCGCAAATAGAACTATAAAAAACATACGAAAAAAACACTGCAATGTCACTGTTTTAATCAAAAAATCATGATTTCAGTTTTTTCTCTCATTATACACAGTGTGCTGCAGGATCTGTTTTATGTGGTGCACACATACCACATAGATGTATTCTCTCATATCTAGGCCCAAATGTATCACTCACAGTTTATCAGAGTGAGATGAGCTCATGACGTAGATCTACGGTTTGGACCCTGAACATAAAGCCATAGATCTGCGGGACGGACCCTCAAAGGGTTAAAACCTGTAGGTGTTTTACACTGCCTTGGAAAACAGGAGGCATTCAGGTTCAATCCAAGAGGAGCGAACACAGATATAATTCCTTACCTCACCTTTGATGAGTTCCGAGTTTTTTTTTTACTTTGGAGCCCAGCCATGGGCCAGGTTCCTCACTAGCATCGAAGTACCTCCCTTGAAAGGTACTCTACAAATGCACTGAATAAAGAAAAATACAACTTATGGGAAGACAGCAGTTGAATCAATAACAGGAAATGTGTTTCCTCTTCTTTGGGACCGCCCTATCTCAGTGGGAGATGGCCAGTACGTTAGAGAAAATTGACTAAGGTGTACATTATGAAAATCATGGGGCTGTGCTAATCCCATAAGGGCCATACAACACCTGGGAAATGGGAAGTAATTAAGTCTGACCCAAGGGAAGGATAGCTCGAATTTTCTGAATCAAGAGCTTTTCACCAACATCATGGTCCTTTCCTTTGAAGGGATTAAGGACACAAATAAATAAAAGGAATAAATAATGCATATACAAATAAGGTGCTGATTATTATTATAATCATAATTAACCCCTTGACTGTCACAACCCCAAATCCTGAGGTGTCTCCTGGTGTCGAAAAATTTTTGAAAAAAAAATCTTATGAAATGATAATCTTTTCCCGATGGTAATGACACCAAAAGAACAAAATATGATGGAAAACTGACAGAATTACACTCTGGCAAAGTTAGCGACCTCGGCGATATTTACGAATCGGCGATTTCGCCCACTTTGAACCCTATTTTCGGCTAATTCCATTGTTCCAGTCAACCAAACTCATAGCAATTTCTTTAGAACTCCATTTTTTCTATCGATTGAGTAACAGAAACTGCCCATTTACCAATTTCAACTACCTAATAACATGGTCAGAAATTTGCAATTTGGCCAATTTCACAAAAATTAAAAAAATATGACAATTTCAAAATAGGGTCCAGAATGAACAAGGCAGACATTCCTGGCTCTAAAAACATTTTCTTTGTTCATCAGTCACGTCTCCAGGCCCCTCTGATATTACTCTTGCTTTCTATTTTGAATTTTTATTCAAACAAAACATAGAAGATTTACTGTTATGCAGACTACTGCAATATTGTAATATATAAGAAATAATGGAAATAAAATTAATCCGTGCAAGACGCCCAAAAGTATGAAAAAAATTTTTTTTTACCACATGAAATGTTAATTTTAATACACACAAACTGAAAAAGGCATGCACAATTACATGACACTTACTTTTATTGAAGATCTGGTGATGATTGATGGGATGGGAGGAGGGGAGAGCATTATCTTCTTACTGTTTAGAAGGGGAATCCCCTTCCATTAGGACTTGAGGTAGCAAGTCCTTTTCTGGGGTTACTTCCCTTCTTCTTTTAATGCCACTAGGACCAGCTTGAGAGTCACTGGACCTCTGTCGCACAACAAATCTGTCCATAGAGCTCTGTACCTCCCGTTCCTTCAAGACTTTCCTAAAATGGGCCATAACATTGTCATTGAAATAGTCACCAGCACAGCTTGCAACAGCTGTGTCAGGGTGATTTTCATCTATAAAGGTTTGCAGTTCAACCCACTGTGCACACATTTCCTTAATCTTTGAAGTAGGCACAATGGATTCCACAACTGGCATAGGCTTCTCAGGGTTAGCCCCAAACCCTTCAAAATCTTTCTTAATTTCCATACTAATTCTCACCCTTTTTACCACAGGGTTGGCACTAGAAGCTTTCTTGGGGCCCATGGTCACTTATTTTCCAGAAACAGCACCGAAAACACTGTAATAATACGAAATATTCCGAGTGTATGCTTGGATGTTACCGCGGAGGCTGGCTGGTAAACAATGGGACGGCCGGCACATGTGAGGGCACATTGGACGCGTCTCGGACGAAAATCGGTAAGCGGGTTTTTAATCGGTATGCGCGGCAAAAATTTTGCGATAAAAGTAATCGTTATGCGGAAAAATCGCTATGTGATGCCATCATTATGCGGGGGTCCACTGTAATTGTATATATAATGTCAACCCATTCATGACTGCACATTAGAATGGCTACTTGGACATTTATTGGACAATGACATCATTTATTTACTTTTGAACATCGGCAAAAATCAAACATTTCCCCTACTTTGAGCTCCATTTCAAGTTTTTTTCACCTCTATTTCTATAATATGTTTTCCATTCTATCAAATGAGACCAAGAAAACGAGGATACAACCATAAATACTACATGAAAATAGACCACAGTCGGCATTTTAATTAAAAAACACAGTCAGACTTTTCTCTCTCTCATGCACTGCGTGCTGCAGGATTTTTTTTATATGGTGCACACTGACCACACAAACCCATTCTCTCACATGTGGGCCTATCAGTTTTCTCCTGCTTGATTTGAAGCCGCTAGAATTTATGAGTATACGTATATACATGTACGTCAAACATGGTGGCTTGTAAGACGTATATATACAACCGAAACAGTCAAAGGGTTAAGCACTGAACCCATAAGCATCATACAGCAACAAGGTGCTGAATAATTCTAACAAGGAAAACTTGCAATAATGGATCTGACACTGATAAATTGGGATAGAATGGATACCAGTATACTGAATATAGTACAGAAAAGCTCGTTTGGCAAAAAAGATGTTGTGGAATGTATTATTATTACAATCAAAACTAAGCACTAAACTTACAAGGGTCATACAGCATAGTGGAATGTAACAATAAAAAAATAGCTTCACTGAAATACATAATCAAATTCTAAAAACAGGGTAGATAAATACAAGAGTGAGAAAGGTTATGTGGAAATAAGACTTACCTCGTATGGGCCAGTAGGCCTGCTGCTATGTTCCTTTCTTATTTATTTCCCTTCGCTATTGCAATCCCCGATGATGCTTAAATGCTCTACAAAATCTGCAACATCTATATATATTTTTTTCAACATACTGGCTGTACCCACAATGGCAGGATGACCTAAAAAGAATAACCATCTTTTTCTTTTAAATTATTATTATTATAATCAAGGGGGAAGCGCTAAACCCGGAGGATTATACAGCGCCTGGGGGGGGATGTGGAAGGCATTCAGGCTTAACTCGGGGAACTGGAACACAGATCCAATTCCCTAAATCAAGAGCCCCTCACCAACATCAAGGAACCTTCCTTGAGGGGTTTTCTTTTAAAATTTACAAATTTATACAGTAGAAGGGGTTACTAGCCTCTTTCTCCCGGCACTGTAGTCACCTCTTACGACATGCATGGCTTACAGAGGAAGAATTCTGATAAATATTATTTATATTCTGATCCACAGATCCTCATTATAATAATCATAACAAACCACTAAACCCTTAAGGGTCATACAGTGCTCTCACAGATCCTCAACATCCCCACATGACTTTCGAAGTGCTTGCATTTTACCTCCCATAGCTAGTTACCCTAAATACACAAATAACCACACATAGGAGAAAGGAACTTATGATGGCGCTTCAGTCTGACTGGGACCATTGTGACAAGTTAATGGTCCAAGTCAGACTAAAACGTAATCGTAAGTTTTTTTCTCCTACATGTACGTTGCTTGTGTGTTGTTACAGTCATGGTATTGTGCCTTATTTTTCTTTCCTAAATACTTTCACAGGTGCCATGTCCCATTCTAACAGCAACTTAAGAGGCATGTAACTTCCCCTGTGTTCTAATAACATGTTCATTTTTCCACTATAATATACCCTGTCCATAATTACTATCACATTTGCTTTGTCTGTTTCATAAGGTGAAGTCCAGGATCTTTCCTTAATTCATGGTATAACTTAACAAATTTTTGAGGACAATTATCCTTAAAGATGTGTGAGCAAAGCTCAGACCTCTCCAACACAATTGTCCTCAAAGATTTGTCAACTTCACCTTACGAAGCAGACAAAGCAAATGCAATAGTAATTATGGACAGGATAGATTATAGTGGAAAAATGAACATGTTATTAGAAGATGGGGGAACTTACGTGCCCCTAAATTCTAAAGCTCACTGCCTCCACTCTGATCAAGCTCACTAGCACACTGTATGCCTGCTGAATGTTTTACCCCTATTTCTATTTGAATACTGTCATTTAATTTTTGGGGAAGTGCTAAACCTGTAGGAGTTATATAGTGCCTGAGAAATGGGAGGCATTCAGGTTTGATCTAAAGAAGGGGAGGGTAAGTCCAGTTCCTTGAATCAAGAACCTTCTCGCTAGCATCAAGGCACTTCCCTTAATGGGTACGAGTGCTGAAGCACAGTCATTTTCATTGTGATGTCCATGTGTGCTTCTGTCAAAACAGCTACTGAATGAGTAATGGTAAATGATTCTTTCCTTTGGTCTCCAATGTTGGTGGTAAGTGACCAATGTGGTAAAATAATACACAAATAACCCACACACAGGAGAGAAAACTTATGACAATGCTTCGATCCTACTCTGAGCATTAACTAGTCACACACAGGCATGAAGGTAGGGAGTCAGTTATACTGGGTGTTTCAAAATGATGGACCCAATACTATACTTTACTCAAGCAAATTGCTTGAGTGTTATAAGATTTTTAATGGTGATACAGAGGTATACTGTGTTCTTCCACCTAGAGTGGAGCTTATCTGTTTACAAGGAAAACTGGAGTTTGGAAAAGCACTGCAAGGAAGATAGAGCACAATAAAACCAATTTTTTCTTTATTAATTATATCAATTAACAGGAACATTTTATTTTGAAACATATCATTACCAGTGCATGTTTACAGTTAAAATTATTATTTGAATACAAATACTGTGAAGGTTGGTACAATAATTCTAAATCTTACCATTACTGTATTCCTGTATAGAATCTAAATTCAAAACAATTTTTTTTTTAATAAAGTTCTAAAGGAAGTAAATTTAGAAATAATTCAGAGTGGGCATGTTTACTCACCTATATTTGTCTTATACAGAGACAGACTACATATTTCAAAATTGCTTAGCAGTCAGTCAGTACAATACCAATGGAAATAAGTCACTACGTCTGTCTTTTCTGGGGTTATCCTAGGTAATTTACACTATGTATGATAATTTGTACTTATGTGTACCTGTGCCTAAATAAACTTACATTACTGCCTGCTTCGTTCCACAAAGTAGCAAAGCAAGCAAGGATAACACTAAAAATACTATACTGAATCAACGTTATAGTAAATTCTTCAGGAAGAGCTACAATTGGTCATACACTGCCTTAATCATTACAAAATACTGAAGGCCTGAGGGAAGGAGACCTAGAATAATGGTTAGGGAGGATGTACCAGAATTGGCAAACGTGATGAGTGGTGTCCCACAAGAAATAGTAATGGAACTGGTACTGCTCCTCTATTATATAAATGACAAGCCAGAAGAGAGACTATCATATTTCACTATTCTTGATCAGTGTACAACTACTGAATAACAAATGGAAAGAAAGCAAAAGCTGTAAGTACTTGAACAACTACAGAATGGTCAAAACACTAGATTTCAACCTCCAAAAGTGCATAATTATGAAAATCAGGGATGGTAAAGACCAGAGATGGGGGTAAAGATTATGGGAACAAATGATGTACACTTTAAACAAGGCAAAGGTTCTTGGGTCAGCATAACTGTGATATGTGTACTAAGTACTATACTACAGGAGGCACAAACACACAACACTGGAACATTAGCAGCATATATGCACCTAGCAAACCTGGCTTTTCCCTAGCACTCACAATCTCTACCTCTGCCCTTCAAACCTTCCTGGGACAACCCTAACCTTCCTTCTTTCCATCCATCTTTATACATCCTACTGATCATCATATTCTGCTTCAACATTTCTAAAACCCCAAACCACCTCAACAACCCCTCTTCAGTCCTCTAAATCATAACTTTGGTCACCCCACACTATTTTCTAATTTTTACTCTCCAAATTCTTTGCATAATATTCACATCACGCATTGCTCTCAAACACACCTCCACTATCTCTAGCCTCATCCTTTCGGAAGCCCATACCTCACACCCATATAAGTGTAGGTACCGTTATACCCTAGTATATTCCCCTGTTTTGTTTACATACATAAGCTTCTTTCTTTACACAGAAGCCTTAACAAACCACCTACCTATTCCCCTCCTCCCTGTCTATTCTATGGTTCATCTCATCTTTCATAATCCCATCTACCAAAATGACCACTACAAAATACAGTGGAACCTTGACTTACGAGTTTTTTGAGATACGAGCCATCCCTGGGTCGATTTTTTGCTCTGAGTTACGAGCCAGCTCCCCCCCTCTCTCTTCCCCCTCAACCCAAAACCTGGACACCTCACTTGTTTATCTATGATTTCATGCTTTAATTCTATGGAAATCATTCTCTTTTTCTTCTCAGCAATAACAATATAATAATAATATAATAATATTATTAAAGTCAAGTCACTCAGTAATTCAGTCAAGTCATTCAGTAAATCAGTCAAGTCACTCAGTAAGTCAGTCATTCAGTCAGTCAAAGTAACACTTCAATTACGGCTACAGGTTATCTCATCTAATATCTTTGTTAATTCTAAGACTTAAGTGCTTATACCTCTTTGTGCCACTTTCAGAAACACTAGTATGGCTGCTGGGTGTCATAATTGCTTGGCAGATACAAGATATAGTAATTAAAATATCATAACACAACTGACAAACACAGCTGCCTTGTAGCAGAGAAAGACTGGACACGTATGAATTAGGAGTGCTGGGATTATGGGGAAGTGTCGGGTAGTGGTAGGGGATGGCTCCCTGGCTGCTACACAAGGTGGCCACTTGAGCAAAAGAGAATTTTTTTTTCCTTCCCACAAACTGAACCATGTTAAATTAATTATACGACGTGTTACATAAAATTGTGCAGTCATTCTTCAATGGCGGTCTACTGTATTATCATAATAACGATAGAGCTTCAGTTCCCTAAATTAATAATAATAATAATTATTATAGTAATGATAGAGCTTCAGTTCCCTAAATTAATAATAATAATAATAATGCATAATACATACGTAATAATAATTCAGATTGCTTCTGCTAGTTGGCACAGCTGATAGCACAGCTGGTAAGCAGTAAACATGTTTACATCCCCGTGGGGGCAGTTCTCTTGTGATTGCATTTTTTTACAGTCATTTGGCCAAATTTCTTTTTTCTAACCATGGGTCCTAGTGATCTACTGCAGTTAACCTCAAAAATACTCCGTTGTCTCTTACAGTAAGAACATGGGAAGATACTACAGTCAAATTGGGACAGAAATGGCAATGCTTTTGCCACTGCCTCTGCCACCATATTATGGCCTCTTTCATTCATTCTAGAGTATATATCATGTTTCTTTGCTAATTATATTGTTTATTATGTCAGATGAATTGTGATAGATAAATAAGCCATACAGTTGATAATAGCGTCATATTCAAGTATTTTTTCTCGTCTCTCCAGAGTGCAGGAACAAATTAATGGTTTTTCAATTAATTTTTAAATGGGGAAAATTAACTTGATATACGAGTAAGCTGAGTTATGAGCTAGCTCCTGAAACAGATTCAACTCCTAAGTCAAGGTTCCACTGTATCTGAATACATTAGCTTCCTTCACAATCCCTCCTTCCAGTCTTATATCTAATCTTTCATTGCCTAGACTTTTTGTTACTCTTATTACCTTCCTCCTCTGTATATTTGCTTCTAAATTCCTTCTTTTACACAACCCTCCCAAATTCATCAACCAGCCTTTGCAACTTCTCTTCTGAAGCTCCCAAAAGAACTGTGCCATCAGCAAATATCAATTGAAACAACAGTCACTTTGTAACAGATTCATTAATCTCATTCATCTTGAGAAGTTGGCTCTTCCCTGATGTCTATGAGAGTCATCGCTCACTAATAGTCATGTAAAGCTAACAAATCCTTCTGCTGAATCTACTGCTGCTTCATGGCTGCTTATGGCAAATGTTATGGAATCACTGATGCGTATGACGGATACGCTCTTGGTAGTACAAATGCATTAATCATATACTTCTTAACACCCTGTCATTCACTGCTTATGCAACCCCATCCATAAATTAGGTAAGAAAGCATCTAGACAGAGACCAGAGATTTACAATAAGACTGACCTCAGGAAAAACAAAGAACTACAACTGAAGGACTAGGGAAGCCTGATAACATAGAGGTACACTTAGGTTTGAAAGGGCAGACACTCTTAGACTATCTGACAGGCAGGGATGGAGGACTAAGGAACATAGCTAGAGGGACATTAGGAAATACAGTGGAACCCCAATTTTCATCTTTAATCTGTTCCAGAAGGTCGGCCAAAAACTGATTTGTATGAAAACTGAAGTAATATTTCCCATAAGAAATAATGGAAATCCAATTAATCCGTTCCAGACACCCAAAAATATGAATAAAAAATACATTTTATAGAGAATAACTATAGTTTTACATACAGAAAACAATGAGAAATAAATATAAATGACGAATGAAATGGATAAATGAACATTTAACATCACTTTTACTTTTATTGAAGACTCTTGTTGGCATATGGAAGACAGTGAGGAGGGGAGAGGGAGAAGTTATTATTTGGAAGGGGACTCCCCCTCCATAAGGACTTCAGGTATCAAAGCCCTATCTGGAGTTACTTCCTTTCTTTGACTTTTGCTGGCACTAGGACCAGCTTGAAAGTCACTGGACCCCAGTCGCACAAAAAATCTGTCTAGAGAGGCCTGTTTCTGGTGTCTCTTTAAGATTTCCCTAAAATGGGACACGGCATTGTCATTGAACATGTTACTGACACGGCTTGCACCAGCTTTGTTAGGGTGATATTTCTCCATAAAACTGCACCTCTCTCCACTTTGCACAAATGTCCTTAATCGCTGAAGAAGGCACATTCTCCCCTCTCTCTTCTTCCTCCTCTGAAACAATTTCCTCAGCTAAGGTTTGTTGTTGTTCCAGATGAAGGTCTTGTTTCGGATGAACGTGCAGAGTAATGCTCACTGAACGAACAACAAAGGCAGACTGAGTCACAAACGTATGAGCGGCACATCCCGCGGGCAGGTGGACGCGTCTGGTATGGATGATTTCCGAGCAGATGTAAAAAAATGGGGAAAATTTTGCCGAAAAAGTCATCAAAAACTGAATTGTACGATAACCGGGCTGAATGAAAACCGGGTTTCCACTGTACTCATAAGTATACCTCACTAATATGGCAGGTTAGGTTCAAGACCACCGCTATAAAGCAAATCACAGCCTTTTTCCACTAGCCAGTGCATATAAAAGCCAAAAAACACGTTTACACTCATTTATTATGTGCACAATAGTGCTAGGCCTAAAAAACATGCAAAAGTAAAAATAAATAAAAAAATGGCGCTGGTCAGCTGTGCTCGTCACCACCGAAAATGATAAACACGAAGATATTCAACTAAAAAGCACTGTATTAGCAAGGTGCTCTATTAGCAAGGTATGTCTGTATATACAGTGGAACCTCTACTTGCGAGTTTAATCCGTTCCATGACCTTGCTCACAACTGGATTTGCTCATTTGCAGAGTCAATTTTCCTCATTTAAATTAATTGAAATGCAATTAATCTGTTCCAGTGGAATTCTGTACTTCAATAATTTCGCTAATATCAACTCTACGGCTTATTTATCTATCTCACTTCATCTAATATGACATAATAAACAAATAACATAGAAACTTGATATATACTCTAAAATTAATAAAATGTCATTCATGTAGTGGTACGGCAGTGTCGGCGGTGGACAAGAGTTTGTCTGGAGACTGGGCAAAATTCTTCATGAATAATTTCGCTAATATCATCTATACTGCTTATTTATCTATCACAGTTCATCTAGTATGACATAACAAACAATATGAATACCATAGAAACATGATATATACTCTAGAATGAATAAAATATGTCATTCATGTAGTGGTATGGGCAGAGTCGGCAGTGGAGGAGAGTTTGTCTGGACACTGGGCAAAATTCTTCATGAATAATTTCGCTAATATCATCTATACGGCTTATTTATATATCACAGTTCATCTAATATGACATAACAGACAATATAAATAACATAGAAACACGATATATACTCTAGAATGAATAAAATATGTCATTATGTAACTGGTGGAGGCGGCCACAACCGCTCCCTCTTTGTTGTGGTAAACACTGCCATCTAGTGACGGCCGTTTGAAGCCGTCTATTATAATTATTATATGTAGTACACTATTATTATATATGTATTATTATACATATTATTATTATTATTGTATTATACTATTATTATTATTATTATTATTATTATTATTATTATTATTATTATTATTATACGTATTGTTATTATTCATATTATTATACATATTATTATTATCATCATTATTATTATATAAATTATTTGTAATTTTTATTCACACAAAAAATATAAGATTTACTGTTATTCCTTATTGCAATAATTGTATAAATATGTCAACCCATTCACGACTGCATATTGGAATGGACAGTGACGTCATTTGTTTACACTGAAACAGCCAAGCAATGGACTATTTCTCCTAGGTTGAGCTCTAATTCAAGGCACTTTTCGTCATGAAAGCAATCAAAATCATATCTATTTCTGTAATATATCTTCCATTCTATCAAATGAGACCCAAAAAACGAGAATACAACTATAAAAACCATTCGAAATTACCACTAAGGGGTGGCTAATTGCTGAGAAGTGAACTCCATTATTTATGCTTAGATTTCTTTCATTTTTGGTGTACGTTAAGAAGCATCTTTCCAACATATATTGCCCAAGTTTCAGTAAGATAGTCCAACAAACAAATGAGATACAATTCCCAAGATCAAGAGCAAGAGTCCCTCACCAGTGTCAAGGAACCTGCCTTGAGGTCTGCTCGCTTGTGTAAATTTTCCTCGCGTATGGAAGCAAAAAATCGACCCATCGCCTGCTCGTATTTGGAAAAACTCACACGTGGACACGCTCGCAAGTAGAGGTTCCACTGTACTTATTTAAACTTGGGGTTGTGGAGTGACTTAAGGTAAATAAACTTTAAGAATAGTTATAACATGGCCAAAAAGGCAAGGCCAAAATTCAACTTCTTGCACACACACACACACACACACACACAAGAAGATAAGGTAGAGGATGGAGAGAAGAATGGGAGAGGGAAAGAGAAGGGCAAGAAAGTGAGAAGAAAGATTTTCAATAAAGATACAAGAGAAGGGAGAGAAGAGAAAGTGAGAGATTGTAGGTTTTGCAAAATTAAAAAAAAAAAAATAATTTATGCTTGGGATATTTATCACTCTAGGTAGTAGGTTGGTAGACAGCAACCACCCAGGGAGGTACTACTGTCCTGCCAAGTGAGTGTAAAACGAAAGCCTGTAATTGTTTTACATGATGGTAGGATTGCTGGTGTCCATTTTTTTGTCTCATAAACATGCAAGGTTTCAGGTACGTCTTGC
Source organism: Cherax quadricarinatus (assembly GCF_038502225.1). Lineage (NCBI taxonomy): Eukaryota > Metazoa > Arthropoda > Malacostraca > Decapoda > Parastacidae > Cherax > Cherax quadricarinatus. The sequence goes on from NC_091353.1 coordinate 15,298,656, forward strand.
TACTTCTACTTACACTTAGGTCACACTACACATACATGTACAAGCATATACGTATATATAAACACACCCCTCTGGGTTTTCTTCTATTTTCTTACTAGTTCTTGTTCTTGTTTATTTCCTCTTATCTCCATGGGGAAGTGGGACAGAATTCTTCCTCCATAAGCTATGCGTGTTGTAAGAGGCGACTAAAATGCCAGGAGCAAGGGGCTAGTAACCCCTTCTCCTGTATAAATTACTAAATTTAAAAAGAGAAACTTTTGTTTTTCTTTTTGGGCCACCCTGCCTTGGTGGGATACGGCCAATTTGTTGAAAAAAAAAAAATATTTATCACTGGTCATTTTATGAGGCATACAACACTAAACATGCACTGGTCAATTGCTAAGAACAAATATAACATTTATTATTAAAAAATTGTAAATGGCATCTCAAATGGTTTCATACAAGTGTTCATGCACTTGACCACTTTCAAACAGAAATCAGTCCGAAAATAACAAGAGGAAACTTACATTAGCCTTAAAAAAAAATTTCAATTAATGCTCATGTCTTGCATGTAGTATATACATTCAGTCACTATGTACACACTGTACATTATGAAGTCTTATATAATGAACATAATATTCTTACTCTCCCTCAAGTCTCTACTATCAATGGTTTCATATACTAATTATGCATTATTTTCTTTATTTTGAGTATGGCACGTATTTATTTCCATGTTCATATCACTAGATAACCTGAGAGTATTTCCATCTATCTCAACTTTGCCGTTTTCCCCCTTGCATTCAGGTTTAGTGTCTACTCCTTCAACAGTGTTGCCATTTTCTCCAAGACCATTTGAACAACTATTTTCCTCTATAACTAAAATTTTACCACCCTCCAGATGATCAAGGCAAATGTTCACTGCATTTTCTGCCTCTACATTTGTATCTGCTGCAACTTCCATCATATTATCAATGTTATTTTCACATTTCTCCATTTCTTTTTCTGTTGCGTCGTCAGTTCTCTTTCCACAATCTTGAGCAGGTTTTTCCTCTTCCATGTTCACTGTATTTTTTGCCTCAGTGCTAGGAATATTTGTACTTGTCACAACTTCCCTCGTATCAATTATATTTTCATGTTTGTCTATTTCTTTTTCCATTGTCTTGTCAGTTCTCTTTCCACAATCTCCAACAGGTTTTTCCTTTTCTATGTTCACTACATTTTCTGCCTCTACATTAGCAATATTTGTATCTGTCGCAACTTCCATAGCATCATCAATGTTGTTCTCATGTTTCTCTGTTTCTTTTCCCACTATCTCATCAGTTTTCTTTTCACAATCTTCAACAGTTTTTTCCTCATCCATGGACTCAATTGTTTCACCTACTGATATTTTCTCCACTGGGACTATTCTTTTCAAAGGCAAATCTGTTACTTCTAAACCATCATTTTTATTAGTGTTGGCATCGAAGAAATTGTTTTGAACAATGAAACGTACACACTGGAGGATCACATTTCTCTCATGTATTATATCAGCTTGCAAGAGTCTCTCTAACAGAGTTTTACGCCTTTTCGGGAATAGCTTTGTTACCGTCCTTTTAAAAGGAAAGGGTCTTTTTTGTGTTGCAGGTCCTTTAGACCCTTTGTTATGGTACCTTGGTCGTCGACGTATTTTCCGTTTTCCAGCACCGTGCTCGTTTGGAGTGAAATCCTGATTATTACCCCCATTTTTGTGGTCAGATTTATTGCCTTCTTGTTGAGAATCATTTGCAGCAGTATGTGTAGAACCTGTTTCATGTTTCCCATCACTCTTACTAGGTGCTGGGATATCAGTATTCTCATCTTCAGAATCAGAATAAGCACCCATTAAGGATCCCAATGCACCTCCAAGAACTAGCATTCCTGAACTGGTATTTGCATCTTTATTCTCCGTGTGCCATTCCTCATCATCACTAATGCGAAAATCAGTCTCCTTTAAGATGTCTTCGTCTACATCAACTGTGTTTGCATTTTTCTCCCTGAAATAGCTGACTTCTCCAATGCTCTCATAAAACTGTCTTGTTCCCTTGAAGGCAGGTATACCATCCTTGAACTCATCATCTGAGTCATAAAGGTCTACTACAATGCTTGCCTTGGGGGCACAAGCAGGCCTTTCGTGTCTCTGTGCCATTTTTTTTCTTAATTTACTTCTTGGCTCACCCTCATTTAATTCATTCTTTTCACATAAATCTTGATCTCTACTTGTAAAGTTTTTCAAGCTACTAGTGGTGGTGGTGGCAGTGGTGGTGCTGTTTTTATCTCTGCCTGTTGCAAAGTCTTTTAAACTCTCAGTTACAGTGTTTTTACTCAGTGCACAATCTTTCAAACTTCCATTGGCAGTGGTATTTCTATCTTTACTTGTTGCTTCTTTCACATTACCAGTGGTGCTGCCGTTCCTATTTCTAGTCATGTCCTGTCTCATTTTGCTAAATTTATTATTTTTATCTTTGTTAAAAAGTCTATTATTTTTACCCAACCTTTCACCCCTCTTCAGTTTTTCCATTTGTTCTGCTCTTCGAAGCTCTGCTCTTTGGACCGAAGGAAACCTCTTTTTCCTCTCTGCAATCCAGGTCTCGTCGTCTATTTGTAAACTGGCGAAGTTGATTAACATGTGTTGATTATTGATGTGCTGATCAATGATCTTAATGTGAGCACTAAGTTTGCACTCAGGAAAAGGACATTCGACATGGTCTTGCAAGTGTTCATCGAGCCTCTGCTGGCTGTAAAATGTGCGGTTGCAAGGCCCACAGGAGAGAGGTTTTCTGGTCATTCGAGAATAGGAGCTTGAAGTATTCTCATAATACGTCACTCTGGAGTCAACCTTAGGCAATCCTTTTAGGTGGCCAGGATACTGATGTTCAGACAGTCCATTCTCAAAGCCTTGGCCAGAGAAATCAACCTTATCATTCTTAAAACCAGGACCCTCTTGGGGAGGTACAATGTAATGTTTATTAACACCTGAGTTGTGACTAGAAGCTAAGCCAAGACCAGACTTAGCCTTGTCAATCATGTTCTGTACCTTCTCACACTGAGTCTGATAAGCCAGACGATCCTCAGGATTACCAGTTCTCACAGACATCTCTCGTAGGCTGTTACGGGTCTGTAATTCGTTGCGTATTTCAGGGGTCATCCATGCTGCTTCTTGTCGGAATGGATGACCAGGGACAGGGGCTCCTGGGGGTCCATGGCAATTCCACTTTAGCGGCAAGTGGCCAGGAACAACAAAGGAGTTTCCTTCCATATTAATTGACAGGTCTGGGCTGGGGCTCCTCACTCAAAATCTGCCAACAAAGAGTTAAGAGTCACCATTTGCCTGAATCAGTAAACTTCTGGCTGAAGCTATCAATGTAGCTACATGTATATTCCTGGCTTCTACAGTAGTGTTCTAATATTTAAAGATTCATGTTAAGATAATTATTTTTATAATTTTAAAATGTTTTGACTCTTTTCATGATTTTAATATTCCGATGTATAGTCAAGTTCAAATTTTTCCCCAAAAATAGGGTTTTCTTCCAGATTATGATACGTCAACTCAGAGAGAGGGAAAGAGGGCACTGCTCTTTCAATATGAAAGATCCCCTGAATGCAGCAAATGTAAAAAGAGAAATACTGTACTGTATATACCGTAAATAGGCTTGATTTTTCATGTAGTACTTGTTTAAAAACATGTATGCCACAAAAATTTCTCCATAGGTCAGATTATTTCCCCACTGAAGTGGATAGTTTATTGTGTGCCTGATATCCATCCTGTGGATAGTAGTGAAAGAGCATACGAATACACAGGTGGCCTAGGAACTAGGTGCCAAAAGGATTAACAGGAGTAGATCTGGATTTACATCTACAGCTGATTTATCTGTTACAAGCAAATTTAGGAAATTTGTTTAATATGCCTGACATCTTACTTTTACTAATAAGATACCACAAGTTATTATACTCTTTATTCCTCAATATGTGGACAATTAAGCACATAGTGTTCAAGAGAGTGACCGTCACAGATTAAAAAAATTCATAAAAAAATAATGTGTAGCAGATTGATAAGTCCATATGTACATTAATAATAATCTCTGGGCATTTCAAGAAACTGTTAAAAACAGTAATGTGTGAATAGAAATACATTTAAAATACAGTTTAAGCATAAATTAGTAATGTAATACATATAGTACAGTGGTACCTCGAGTTTTGAACAGCTCCCAACTCGAACAATTATGTAAGTGTAGTGTGGACCCTCGGCTAAAGGCTGCATTGGCTAATGCCAAAATTGGCTAATGGCTCTCTTTGGCATCAAAATATTGGCTCGGCTAATGCCAAGAAACTCGGCTAAGGGCTTTCATCCCGAATGTATCTGCACGGCCTGAGCGGGAACGGCCACTCCATACTCCTTGTACAACCAGTGTGCCATTGTTTACAAAGCCAGTGAAGACAATTCTGCGCATACATGCGATGTATTTTGCATTATTCCATTGTTTTTAGTGCTTGTAACTGCTGAATAGGCCACCATGGGCCCAAAGAAAGCTTCTAGTGCCAGCCCTTTGGTAAAGAATGTGAGAAACACGATAGAATTCAAGAAAAAGTTTGTAGAAAAAATACGAAAGTGGTGGTGGTAGAGGGTGGTAGAGGGTGGTAGTGGTTGTGATGGTGGTAGAGGGTGGTCCAGTGACTCTCAAGCTGGTCATAGTGGCATTAAAAAACAAAGAAGGGAGGTAACCCCAGAAAAGAACTTGGTACCTAAAATATTTATGGAAAGGGATTCCCCCTTCCAAACAATAGAACACCTTCATCCTCTCCCCTCCTCCCGTCTCATCACTCATCAACAAGTCCACAATAAAGGTAAGTGTCATTTCAGTATTGTTTATTGTGCATGTATCATTGTTTTCTGTGTAGGGTAATGTATATTTCATGTAAAAAAATTAATTTGTTTAATACTTTTGGGTGTCTAGAATGGATTAATTGGATTTCCATTATTTCTTAAGGGAAAAATTAATTCGGCTAAAGGCTAGCTCTCTGGAACGGATTAAAGGCATTAGCCAAGGGTCCACTGTATTTTTGTAAATGCTTTTGTAAGTGTATTTTTGGGAGTCTGAAATGGACTAATCTAATTTACATTATTCCTTATGGGAACAAATTAGTTTGGTATCGGCACTTGAACAGCCTTCTGGAACGAATTAAGTTCGTAACTCGAGGTACCACTGTACTGTACTAGGATAATAAATGCACACACTGCAACCAGGGACACTCAACATTAATACTGAATTAAAAGGCAATAAATTTCATTTCATAAATGACTATATTTATGAAACTGGAACTACATTAATCAATAAAACACACATATGCAACACTTGGGTATCTTTAAATGAGGAAATGTTTTGCAACACAGTGGCTTCATCAGTCCATACAAAGGAGAATGGTAAAGAACAGTAGTAGTTTGAAGTAATCAGTCCCTTAGCCTTGAGTCAATGTAATCAGTCCATCAATCTTGAAAAGAATACAGCCAGTGAGGTGCTGCAGTCGTAGGCGGTATCACATTTGACAAATCCAAATGTGGAATTAGGTCATGCCTAAAGGTTAGGCAAGTGAAGAATTCCCTGTATCAAGATCCAAAGATGTTGCTGTGTCTGACATATGCTGTATTCTTTTCAAGATTGATGGACTGATTACATTGACTCAAGGCTGAGGGACTGATTTCCTCAAACTCCTCCTGTTCTTCACCATTCTCCTTTGTATGGACTGATGAAGCCACTGTGTGGCAAAACATTTCCTCATTAAAGATACCCAAGTGTTGCACATGTGTCTAATTTATCAACTTGTTGGTTCTCCGAACCATTCATCTACATTAATCAAGGCACGTAATAGTAAAGCACTGCTGTAGACCTATTGGACCATGTTAGCTAGGCCATACTCACATCCAACATGTCCAGAGCACTGTATTTGCCTCGATTATGCCACATGGTAATTTGTAAATAATAATAATACAGTGGATCCTCGTTTTCCATAAGGCTCGAAAGTCATAATTTTTGGAAATCATAACATTTTTTTCATCAAAACATTGACTCGCGAATTGTCATTTGACTCGCAAATAGTCGTTCGTCTGGGACACATATGCACAGCCCCGAGCCGCCTCACACTCCATTCCCAGGGAGTGTGCCATTGTTTATCAGTGAGTGAGGATGATCCCATGAGTTCATATGATACATTTCATAATATTCCATTCGTTTTAGTGCTTGCAACTGCTAAATAAGTCACCATGGCTCCAAAGAAAGCTTCTAGAGCCAGCCCTTTGGTAAAGAATGTGAGAAACACATATAATTTAAGAAAAAGTTTGTAGAAAAATACGAAAGTGGTGGTGGTAGAGTGGTAGCAGTTGTGATAGTAGTAGAGGGTGGTAGTGATGATGGTAGAGGGTGGTAGCAGTTGTGATAGTGGTAGAGGGCGGTAGTGATGGTGGTAGAAGGTGGTAGTGATGGTGGTAGCAGTTGTGACAGTGGTAGAGGTTGGTAGTGATGGTGGTAGAGGGTGGTAGTGGTTCTGATAGTGGTAGAGGGTGGTAGTGGTTGTGATGGTGGTAGAGGGTGGTGGTGGTTATGATGGTAGAGGGTGGTAGTGGTTGTGATGGTGGTAGAGGGTGGTAGTGGTTGTGATGGTGGTAGAGGGTGGTAGTGGTTATGATGGTGGTAGAGGGTGGTAGTGGTTGTGATGGTGGTAGAGGGTGGTAGTGGTTGTGATGGTGGTAGTGGTTGTGATGGTGATAGAGGGTGCCTTCTTCAGTGATTCTACTAACTCCTCCAATGTTGTTGGAGTTATATAGGGCTACAGAAAACACCGCCACCTCAGTTGCTGCTTCACCACCATTATGGATGACTTATGCTCTCAGTGGCCCTTATACACAAAACAACAACAGAACACCTCTTGTGACATGCTTAATGACTTATTTTATTCATTCTAGAGTATATTCCATGTTTCTATGTTATTGATATTGTTTATTATGTCATATTAGTTGAATTGTGATAGATGAATAAGCTGTAGAGTTGATAATAGTGTCATATTCTCCAACAATAAACTCGCCTCCCCTCCCTCTACCCCGTCTGCCATACACAAACAAGAGTCTTCAATAAAGGTAAGTGTGATGTTAAATGTTCATATATACATTTTATTAGTGCTTTACATTTATTTAGCATTCTTTTCTGCATGTAAATCTATATTTAAGCAAGGGAAGTGGCTAGGGAAGTGACCCCTGAAGTGACCTAGAGTCCTTATGGAGGGGGATTCCAGTTCTAAACAATAACCTCTCTTCCCTCTCCCCTCTTCCCTGTTTTCCATTCATCAATAACAGCCTTCAGTAAAGGTAACTGTCATGTTGAATGTTCATTCTTTTATGCATATAAATCTATCTTTAAGGTAAAAAAAATTTTTTGGGTTGATACTTCTGGGTGTCTGGAACAAATTAATTGGATTTACATTATTTCTTATGGGGAAAATGGATTCGCAAATCGTCAATTTCGATAATAATCACATTCTCTGGAACGGATTAATTACGAAAAACGAGGATCCACTGTAATATCTTTATTTCTATAAGTATGTGTACAAGGTATACAGGCCTAGCTGACATCAATGACATAATACCATACAGAAAGTCCCTTGTTATGCAGAGCATTTCGGGCAAATTAGGTCAGTTTTGTCCCAGGATGCAACCCACACCAGTCAACTAACACCCAGGTACCCATTTTACTGATAGGTGAACACGGACAAGAGGCATAAGGAAACAAGCCCAATGTTTCCACCCTTGCTGGGAATCAAACCACAGACCTCATCCACAACTCTATTGGCAAACTATGCTTTTCTATATCCTTGTTAAATCTAAATTTATCCAACTTAAATCAATTGCTGCGAGTCCTGTCTTGGTTGACACGTAGGTATATATTGAAAAGTAGAGCTAGCAAACAATTTTAACCATGATATACGTTATCAGTGACCAAAAATTATTTGGAAATTGATACTCTGGTCTCGGAAGCATTTTGGTTGTTGACCAGTGTATAATCAATATGAGAGCAACCCCCCCCCCCATCCCCTCCAACAATACAATAAACCAGTCTTGATGCCCCATGGCCTGGTAGGCAATGCTCTCACCGCACACAGTGGCAGTAGTTCAATCCTTGGTACGGGTAGTAATGCTGGGTATGTTTCCTTACAGTAAGTAGGTAGCAGTAAGTAAGTAGCAGTAAGTAGGTACCTGGATATTAGTTGACTGGTGTGGGTTGCATCCTGGGGGCCAAGATTGCAGAACTCCAGTGGAAATAAGACAAGACAGTCATCAATGACTCACTGACTAACCCTCCCCCTGGGTTAAATATCCAAACAAATTTGATCTTATCTTGCATAATACCTATGTGCCTTTGGCTAGTAAGTCATTGATAAGAATTCCAGTGATCTGACCTGGCATTACCAAGTCATTAAACAATCAGTCAGGAGCCTTCAATATTTTCCTACTGACTAAGAACTCTCCCATATTTAAATTTAGTAAAATTACTGGCAAGCACTAACCTATTATAACATAAAATAAACCTAAATTATGTTGGATAACTTGTGGTTATTGTGGCTTAAAAATCCTCTGGGTTATTGTGGCTTACAAACCCTCTAGGCTATCCTAGCTTACTAACTCAGGGTTATCCTGTCTTAGCAACCCTCTGGGTTATCCTAGCTTACTATCCTCCAGATTATCCTGACTTACACACCCTCTGGGTTATATTGACTTACACACCCTCTGGGTTATCCTGACTTAAAACCGTCTGGGTTATCCTGACATACAAACCCTCTGGGTCATCCTGACTTACAAGCCCTCTGGGTTATCCTGGCTTACAAACCCACTGGGTCATCCTGACTTACAAACCCTCTGGGTTATCCTGGCTTACAAACCCTCTGGGTTATCCTGGCTTACAAACCCTCTGGGTTATTCTGGCTTACAAACCCTCAAAGTTATCCTGACTTACAAACCCTCTGGGTTATCCTGACTTACAAACCCTCAAGGTTATGCTGACTTACAAACCCTTTGGGTTATCCTGACTTACAAACCCTCTGGGTTATCCTGACTTATAAACCCTCTGGGTTATCCTGACTTACAAACCCTCTGGGTTACCCTGGCTTACAAACCCTTAAGGTTATCCTAGCTTACAAACCCTCAAGGTTATCCTGACTTACAAACCCTCTGGGTTATCCTGACTTACAAACCCTATGGGTTATCCTGACTTATAAGCCCTCTGGGTTACCCTGACTTACAAACCCTCTGGGTTACCCTGGCTTACAAACCCTCAAGGTTATCCTAGCTTACAAACCCTCAAGGTTATCCTGACTTACAAACCCTCTGGGTTATCCTGACTTACAAACCCTCTGGGTTATCCTGACATACAAACCCTCTGGGTTATCCTGGCTTACAAGCTCTCTGGGTTATCCTGGCTTACAAACCCTCTGGGTTATCCTGGCTTACAAACCCTCTGGGTTATCCTGGTTTACAAACCCTCTGGGTTATCCTGGCTTACAAACCCTCAAGATTATCCTGGCTTACAAACCCTCTGGGTTATCCTGACATACAAATCCTCTGGGTTATCCTGGCTTACAAACCCCCTGGGTTATCCTAGCTTACAAACCCTCTGGGTTATCCTTACAAACCCTCAATGTTATCCTGGCTTACAAACCCTCTGGGTTATCCTGGCTTACAAACCCTCTGGGTTATCCTGGCTTACAAACCCTCTGGGTTATCCTGGCTTACAAACCCCTGGGTTATCCTGACATACAAATCCTCTGGGTTATCCTGGCTTACAAACCCTCTGGGTTATCCTGGCTTACAAACCCTCTGGGTTATCCTGACTTACAAACCCTCTGGGTTATCCTGGCTTACAAACCCTCAATGTTATCCTGGCTTACAAACCCTCTGGGTTATCCTGGCTTACAAACCCTCTGGGTTATCCTGGTTTACAAACCCTCTGGGTTATCCTGGCTTACAAACCCTCAAGATTATCCTGGCTTACAAACCCTCTGGGTTATCCTGACATACAAATCCTCTGGGTTATCCTGGCTTACAAACCCCCTGGGTTATCCTAGCTTACAAACCCTCTGGGTTATCCTTACAAACCCTCAATGTTATCCTGGCTTACAAACCCTCTGGGTTATCCTGGCTTACAAACCCTCTGGGTTATCCTGGCTTACAAACCCTCTGGGTTATCCTGGCTTACAAACCCCTGGGTTATCCTGACATACAAATCCTCTGGGTTATCCTGGCTTACAAACCCTCTGGGTTATCCTGGCTTACAAACCCTCTGGGTTATCCTGACTTACAAACCCTCTGGGTTATCCTGGCTTACAAACCCTCAATGTTATCCTGGCTTACAAACCCTCAAGGTTATCCTGGCTTACAAACCCTCTGGGTTATCCCGGCTTACAAACCCTCTGGGTTATCCTGACTTACAAACCCCCTGGGTTATCCTGGCTTACAAAGCCTCTGGGTTATCCTGACTTACAAACTCTCAATGTTATCCTGGCTTACAAACCCTCTGGGTTATCCTGGCTTACAAACCCTCTGGGTTATCCTGGCTTGCAAACCCTCTGAGTTATCCTGACATACAAATCCTCTGGGTTATCCTGGCTTACAAACCCTCTGGGTTATCATGGCTTACAAACCCTCTGGGTTATCCTGACTTACAAACCCTCTGGGTTATCCTGGCTTACAAACCCTCAATGTTATCCTGGCTTACAAACCCTCAGGTTATCCTGGCTTACAAACCCTCTGGGTTATCCTGGCTTACTAACCCTCAATGTTATCCTGGCTTACAAACCCTCAAGGTTATACTGGCTTACAAACCCTCTGGGTTATCCTGGCTTACAAACCCTCTGGGTTATCCTGACTTACAAACCCTCTGGGTTATCCTGGCTTACAAACCCTCAAGGTTATCCTGGCTTACAAACCCTCTGGGTTATCCTGACATACAAATCCTCTGGGTTATCCTGGCTTACAAACCCTCTGGGTTATCCTGGCTTACAAACCCTCAAGGTTATCCTGACTTACAAACCCTCTGGGTTATCCTGGCTTACAAACCCTCTGGGCTATCCTGACATACAAATCCTCTGGGTTATCCTGGCTTACAAACCCTCTGGGTTATCCTGGCTTACAAACCCTATGGGTTATCCTGACTTACAAGCCCTCTGGGTTATCCTGGCTTACAAACCCTCAATGTTATCCTGGCTTACAAACCCTCAAGGTTATCCTGGCTTACAAACCCTCTGGGTTATCCTGGCTTACAAACCCTCAAGGTTATCCTGGCTTACAAACTCTCAAGGTTATCTTGGCTTACAAACCCTCAAGGTTATCCTGGCTTACAAACCCTCAAGGTTATCCTGGCTTACAAACCCTCAAGGTTATCCTGGCTTACAAACCCTCAAGGTTATCCTGGCTTACAAACCCTCAAGGTTATCCTGGCTTACAAACCCTCAAGGTTATCCTGGCTTACAAACCCTCAGAATCGTAAGCCAGGATAACCCAGAGACAATTTTTCAAACGAACAGAATCTGTCTTCAAATTTATTCCACCGCAAAATTTCCTCACATATTTATTAACGTACACACCTACCGGGGTTTCCGAACAATTTACTGTTGCCTGCAGCTCGCTGCTCAAGACTACCACGTTTATTCCTGCTCATTATAGGTCAAAAAAAACTGAAATAAAGGTGACTGAGTGGAGGTGTGAGGAGCATCAGCAGCCTCACACGTGTTGTTGTGGCTGGGGATACCTGACTAAAATTGTTACTGGTATGTCCATACCCGACATATTTTATAATAGGATATGCTCCTTTATTTTATTATATGTATGTTAATGCTAATATTGTATTATATTATGTTTTATTAGTGTTTAATATTAAGTGTTATTTTAATGTAGTATGAAAGCAGTAGTTTATTGTGCAGGTTAGTAGTTCAGGTACTGACCTCTCCCTCACTCACGTAAGAAAATTTATTTTGGCACAGTTACACGTAAGTACAATAATTACAGAGTGTAAATAACCTGGGATAATCAAAACAGGTTAGATAGTGACTTATTTCCATTGAGGTCCTTGAATTTATTGTGATGGATATGCCTAAAATGTATTGTGATGGCGATGCAAGTCTAGAATTTATCGTGTTAATTTACTTAAGAACATAAAGAGGAAGCACTGCAGAAGGCCCACTGACCCATACTAAGAAAGTCCAAGTTAGTGTCCCTTTGGAAATATAAACACATATGAAGTATAATGTGATCCTTTATTGACAACGTTTCACCCACAGTTTTTTTTAGTTTAATATGTTTATTATGCACCCCATACCCATCCCGTGGGCGGTAGTCAAAAGATTACAGAGGTACATAATTGGTCCAGGGACTGGACTCCAAAGTTTTGATAGCTGAGCAAGTTACAGAGGCAACGAACTCACAATTTACAAAGGTAATGAACTCACAATTTACAAAGGTAATGAACTCACAATTTACAAAGGTAATGAACTCCAGGTAAGTCTGGTCACAATCATGACAAGTTACAAAGGTATTTACAGATTACAGAGGTACGTAATGGGTCCAGGGACTGGGCCCCCAAAGTTTTAATAGCTGAACTAGGTACAAAGGTAATGAGCTCAGAAGTTACAAAGGTAATGAATTCTGTAGAATGGTTACTTACGTTTATACTTTGGCTACAATCATGAACAAATTATAGAGTAATGAGCAATTCACACTTCCACACCCGGTCACAACTGTAATGAGTTATTGGTGCAAATATTGATTGTTGAGTCACACACACACCACACACACACACACACACACACACACACACACACACACACACACACACACACACACACACACACACACACACACACACACACACACACACACACACACACACACTTTAGTTTAATATCTTTATGCACCCCATACCCATCCTGTGGGCGGTAGTCAAAAGATTACAAAGGTACATAATGGGTCCAGTGACTGGACCCCAAAGTTATGATAGCTGAACTAGTTACAAAGGTAATGAACTCCAGGTAGATCTGGTCACTAATCATGGCAAGTTACAGAGGTAATGAATCAGCTTCACTCCTATACATGGTTACAGTCATGAACAAATTACAAAGTAATGAACCACTGATACGTCCACACCTGGTCACAATTGTAATGAGTTATAAATACAAATATTAAGTGGATCATACACCCACACTAGCGCGCGCGCGCACATACACACACGAGGGCGCACGCACGGACATGTGCACACGAGCGTACAAATATATGCATACACACAAGGACGCACACCCACACACACACACCCACACACACACACCAACACCCACACACACACACCCTCACACACACCCACACACACACCCTCACACACACCCACACACACACACCCACACACACACACACACACACCCACACACCCACACATGCACACACCCACCCACACACGCACACACACACACACACACACACACGCACACACACACACACCCTCACACACACCCGCACACACACCCTCACACACACCCACACACATGCACACACACACACACACACACACACACACACACACTCACACACACACACACACACACACACACGAACGACATGATGGAAGGAATAGACTCTGAAGTGTCCCTGTTCGCAGATGACGTGAAGTTGATGAGAAGAATTAAATCGGACGAGGATGAGGCAGGACTGCAAAGAGACCTGGAGAGGCTGGACATGTGGTCCAGTAACTGGCTCCTCGAATTCAATCCAGCCAAATGCAAAGTCATGAAGATTGGGGAGGGGCAAAGAAGACCGCAGACAGAATATAGGCTAGGTGGACAAAGACTACAGACCTCACTCAGGGAGAAAGACCTTGGGGTGACCATAACACCGAGCACATCACCGGAGGCACACATCAACCAAATAACCGCTGCAGCATACGGGCGCCTGGCAAACCTGAGAATAGCATTCCGATACCTTAATAAGGAATCGTTCAAGACACTGTACACTGTGTATGTTAGACCCATACTGGAGTATGCAGCACCAGTCTGGAACCCACACCTGGTCAAGCACGTCAAGAAGTTAGAGAAAGTACAAAGGTTTGCAACAAGGCTAGTCCCAGAGCTCAAGGGAATGTCGTACGAGGAAAGGTTAAGGGAAATCGGACTGACGACACTGGAGGACAGAAGGGTCAGGGGAGACATGATAACGACATACAAGATACTGCGGGGAATAGACAAGGTGGACAGAGATAGGATGTTCCAGAGAGGGGACACAGGGACAAGGGGTCACAACTGGAAGCTGAAGACTCAGACGAGTCACAGGGACGTTAGGAAGTATTTCTTCAGTCATAGAGTTGTCAGCAAGTGGAATAGCCTAGCAAGTGAAGTAGTGGAGGCAGGAACCATACATAGTTTTAAGAAGAGGTATGACAAAGCTCAGGAAGCAGAGAGAGAGAGGATCCAGTAGCGATCAGTGAAGAGGCGGGGCCAGGAGCTGAGTCTCGACCCCTGCAACCACAATTAGGTGAGTACACACACACACACACACCCTCACACACACACACACACACACACACACACACACACACACACACACACACACACACACACACACACACACACACACACACACACACATGCACACATGCACACATGTGGTAATGCTTTATTTACAGCTAGCAAAGTCAGGGTATTTCTCCAGAATGGTCTGCAATATACCACTGTGGATAAAATACTTAGCCATTTCTTGAACACTTCTGAGTGAGTTGTTTCTAAATTCATTAATTTTATCACACTCCAGTACATAATGACGCAATGTGTGACAATAGTCCATCTGGCAAAGTTTACATTTCGTTTGGTCTACATCTGGTGGTGGTGATTTAACCTGCCAAAGATACTTGTAACCCAGCCGGAGCCGGGCAGTAGTGACATCCAAGAGTCTGCTTATCTTGTTGGATGCACCATAGACATGTGGCTCCTCCTGCATGATGGAATGATGATAGATGGACTGACTTGTGTCAATCTCCCTAAGTCTTAAGTCAATAAAGTTCATTTGAAGTTCTTTTCGTATTATTGTTCTCAAACTGCTAAATGACAACCCAAGATTGTAATCTACCCCCTCTTTGAAAGCATACAGCTTAGCCAATTTATCAGTTCTATCATGCATCTGAAGACCAATGTGAGATGGAATCCACAGCATGTGCACTCTGACTCCACTGTCCACAATCTTACCATATCTATGTCTGGCTTCTGACAAAAGCATGCCACAATTTATACTTAATGAGTTGAGAGCATTTATGGATGACAGAGAATCAGTTACAATTAAAGTGTCAACCTTAGATACATGGACACATTTGAGTGCAAGGAGTATGGCAAACAGTTCTGTTTGAAGGGTAGAGGCCCAGTTATTGATGCGTGCTCCAATTTCTTTATGAGAGCCATCACTCTGTGTGACAACAGCAGCACTACCAGCTGCACCAGTGGACTGGTGAACAGAACCATCGACGTAAATAATTTGTGAAAGATTGTTCTGTGTGACTAAGTTATCAATACAGCTTAAGGCATCATGTTTGGCTTCAAGACGAAGCTTTGGTTGTGATTTAAGAAGAGTTTTGGGGGGAAATGGAGGAATGGTAGTTTGGAATGGGGTAATATCCCATGGAGCAGGGAAATGTCTCTGTTGTCCAACTTGATATAGATCATGTAGCTGGTTCATGCGGAGGTCGGTTCCAGTTTTTTCGATCCATCTGGAAGGATGTTCACCAGTGCTGAGGAAAGTTTGGAGGGCTTCTGTGCAGGGGTTTGAATGGGCTAGCCTAAGCATATTGACCCCAATAAGGATATTTCTTTCAGTAACACGATCTCTAATGCTTGGAATATTAAGTTCTTTCCGCATATTTAAAATTTTGGCAGTACGAGGGCATCTAGGATGATCCTCATTGCTTCGTTTTGCAGTTTTTCCAGCCCTCCAAGCTTCCAGTCAGACACGAGTGCAAGTAGTGGCGCTGCATAATCAACCAATGATCTAATATAAGCAAGATACATCATTTTCACAATTTTAACATTAGCACCATACCTGGGATGAAAACCTGCCACAACTCTAAGTGCTCTCAGCCTTTCTTTGTATTGGCGACAAAGTCTCGTTACAACAGGTCCAAGTAGTGGAACCTCAAAGCCTAGATACCTGTATCTGCTTACATATTCTAGAAGAGACCCATCATGCAACTGGATCTGACGAACTGTGCCTCTCTGCCGAGGAGGACGCCTGTTGAGTATCTTTGTTTTATCCCCTGAGATTATTAACCCCAGGTCCTGACACGAGGCTAAAACATGATTAAGAATGTTTTGGGTGTTGGAGAATCCGGTAGTGTGAATCATTATGTCATCAGCAAAACTAACCATATAATGATGGGGCTGGCTAGGCATGGCATTAAGTAAGGCATTAATCAAAATGTTGAAAAGGGTGGGACTAAGCACACCTCCCTGTGGGGTTCCTAATTCAAAATCTTTAGTTACACTTCTATGTCCCTGGAACAACACAGACGACTTTCTGTTGGACAGGTAACCTTTAATCCAGCGGAGAAGCCATCCTCCAACATCCATTCTGGCAAGTTCACTAATGATTACATGTCTGTTGGCTACATCAAAAGCGGATTTAAGGTCAAGGAACGTAGTGTATGAGCTGTCAGTGTGCAGAGTGAGAAAGGTGGTAATGCAATGATGCACACTCCTTCCATGCATGAAGCCATGCAACCGGGGTGACAAGAATTCCTTAATTCTGTGCATAAGACGATTAAGAATCATCCTTTCAAATGTTTTACACAAGCAGCTAGTAAGGGATATTGGGCGAAATGAGTTTTGTTGATTGGGCTTTGGAATGGGAATAATGAGGCTATTGGTCCATGATTTAGGGAGCTCCCCAGTGACATAACTCATGTTATATAATTCAAGTAAAGGATTACCTGGTACTCGACACAGCAATCTGAGTATGTTGTAAGTAATACCATCCTCACCAGGCGACGTGGAGTTGCCCTTAGTTAGTGCTGCATCAAGTTCATAATTTATTTATTTATTTATTTATTTATTTATTTATTTATTTATTTATAATTTGAGCACACTTACAGAGGTACAAAAAAAAATACAGATAAGAGCAGCATGTCAAAGCCACTTATACTATGCATAGCATTACGGGCTGGCTTAAAATTAACTTAAGATTAACTAAGCAATGATGAAATCAGTGAAAAACATTAATGTAAACTGATTACTATAAAGCACAAGTGAGTATTACAAAGACAGGTCATATGGTTGCATGCATTGTTATAAATTCAGTAGAATGGAGTATTCTGTTAGGTAGTGTATTTAAAAAATAATAAAGTTAGATTGGGTTTTAGGTTTAACATTTATGTGATATAATTGTGAGAAACATTTAAGATATACAATTTATAAGGTTCAGTTATTCAGTATTTATTTGGTTTTGGGTGAGTAAGTGATCTTTGAGAAGAGACTTGAATTTACAAACAGGTAGTGTTTCTTTTATATTTACAGGTAATGAATTCCAGATTTTAGGGCCTTTTATGTGCATTGAGTTTTTGCATAGCGTGAGATGGACACGAGGAATATCAAAGAGTGATCTGTGCCTTGTGTTATGGTCATGTGTTCTGTTGAGGTTGGCAAGGAGATGTTTGAGGGGAGGGTTAATATCAGAGTTGAGTGTTCTATGTATGTAATAGGTGCAGTAATAAGTATGGATGTTTTGTATGGTGAGTAGGTTGAGTGTATTGAATATTGGTGGAGTGTGCTGCCTGTAGTGAGAATTTGTTATCATTCTAACTGCAGCCTTTTGTTGGGTAATTAGTGGTCTGAGATGGTTACTTGTTGTTGAGCCCCATGCACAAATTCCATAGGTGAGATAGGGGTAAATAAGAGAGTGATATAGGGAAAAGAATGTTGCAGTCATCTGCCTTGCTGAGCATAAAGCAAACAAGTCTCTCCCTTGCATCATATTTGTCCATTAATTTCGCCTGTGTGGTATTGGGAAGACTGTCATAGCTAGATGTAGCAGCCCAAGCACTGACTAACTCATTCGCCCTATGCAATGGATGAGGGTGCGCGATCTGCCCAGTTCTGTTACCCTTAATTCTATTTATGTCCCTCCATGCCCGGCTAAGTGGGGTGTGAGCATTGAGACCATTGACAAATTGTTCCCAGTCTGTTTGCCGCAGCTCTGTCATACGCTCTCTGGCAGCAGCAAGGGCAGTTTGGAAGAGGCTCAGCATTTCAGGGGTACGATGGTTTCTATAGGCTAGGCCTAGTCTGCGAGCAGTACGTTTCAATGTTCGAAGTTTAGAATCATTGTAATAGGTATGATTTTTATAAGACTTATGATTATTATGGAAGTCATTTGGATTTAGAGTAGTAGGAGGTTTCAGAGGCGGCTCTAAGAAGTTCTGAATACTGCTCACAAGGTCATTGTTAAAAGTCTCGACAGAGGTACACTCATAGGAATTATACCAGTCAGTCACATGTGCAACAAAGTCATCATGTTGATCAGGGGAAACATTAAGACGTTTCCGTTTGAATATCCCACCAGGGAGAATAGTATTACCAATATCTAGAGAGTTTAGCCTTGGGAAATGATCAGACGCTATATCTGTTACAATGGAAGACTCACAGCTGGCAGAAGTAATGTTGAAGCCAAGACACAGATCAAGGACACCTCCATAGATATGTGTGGGTTCAATGTCACCTACAATTTGCACATTATCATGACTGTTTAAGAGTGACAACAGTTGATTGCCATTACGATTACCAAACTGAGAGTTTCCAATGCTTTTGTGTCTTGCATTATAATCACCAATAATGAGAGTAGGTTCAGACTGAGCACAAGTTGGGAGCTCCAAGTAATTAAACTTATCAGCAGGAGCGTACAAGTTAAATATGTTGAGAGCAGAGTTCCCAATATAAACCCTAACACCGTGATACTGTAGCCCCTCTGTTTTCTTATGTGCAAGAAGTTGATGGGGAAGTGATTTTTTAATATATAGAACACAAGAATTAGTAGATTTGAGGTTATATGCAACAAACGATGGCAATTTAGGGGGTTGGGATTTTTCAGGGACTCTGCACTCTTGTAGACACACAACATCAATGGATTCAGTGGTTACTTTATGATGCAGGTCAGAAAATCTTTTTCTAAGTGACGCAATATTCCAACTTAAAATGGATAGTTTATACGAGTTTGGTTCCATTATAAAAGTCCAGGGATAGTTTTCAATTTCTCAGCAAAATGAAAAAACTTACTAAATAACAAACAGACATAATCAATATCAATATCATCAGTATTATCCTTATCCATGAGTCTCCTAAGTGCACTTCCATTAGTGAGACCTCTTGGGAGTCTTTGTACACAGAGGTCACTGCGCTCTTTGTCTGTGAATGTATGGAAGGTGACACTATCCCTCGCACTCAACTCTCCGCTTTTATTACACTCATCACTATCATCACATGTATCACTTCCCTCATCATTATGACCAGTGATACATACACCATTATCAACAACCGGGTCATCTCCACACTCAGTATCTATCAATACATTACACTCATCAGGTTGACTATCATGATGGCCTTCACTGCCCTTATCATCTTCACTGTGATTGTAAACACCACTATCAGATTCATCGTTTTTGTGATTATTAACACCACTGCAATCATCAGTTTGTTCATCATCACCACACTCATTTTCATAATGGCTGACTATCTGTGGGTTGATGTACTCATTTGCAACCTCTGTAAGTTTTTCCTCGTGGTGCTCAAGTTGTTGTTTCAAACACCATTGTTGCTTCTCCAGTACTGTTATGCGCAGCTGCATGTTGTGTACCACCCCAGCAAGACTAGCGTCATCAGGAAGTATGAAGTCCCGATCAGCTGAGTCAGGTGGCTGACTGACAGCTGACTCAGCCAGACAGATGGTGTCAACACCAGCAGCATTACTAGTGTTGATAGCAGACGTGATCGTGCTCTGTTGATGTACTCCCAGAGTGACTCGCTCAACCATATTGTCTGAGTTCAGGCAAGGGTCAGTATTCAGACATGAAGTATCTGGTAGGCCTATTGCCTCATCATGGGGGGTGATGGGTGAGGCGGGAGCTCTGCGGCTGGCGATGTGGGCAGCTTTCGCTCTGCAGTCAGCATGAGCAGCTGTGACTCCTGGAGTCTTACAATTGATACATTCTAATGCAACGGTCTGGTGTTTCTTGATCATATCATAGCACTGGTGAGAAGGATGGGCCTTGGCACACACTGCACACCAGTGTGACTTAGATGAGCATTTCCAAGCAATGTGACCCCAGCGCTGACACTTGTAGCATCTACGGTGAGGTGCTTTGTACAAAGCTATTTTGTAACTCCTGTTAAGCGCTGCACGAGAGTAGATATATGATGGTGGAGTCCCTTGACCAATCCACTCAGCCAATATCAGATCATTTGGAAGTCGACGAGGGTTTGCAACTTGATCTGACAACAGGAATTTAGGATCCATGTACTTATTGACATTGTGGATAACAATAAGTACTTAGATTTTTAGATTTTGCCACCGAAGTGGCTAGTTTATTGTGCACCCCATATCCATCCTGTGGACGGTAGCGCGAGAGCATATGGATACACAAAAGGCCTAGGAACTAGGCCCCAAAGGGTTAACAGGAATACATATGGATTTATATCTACATATCTATAGTTCACTTATCTGTTACAAGCAAATTTAGGAAATTTGCTTAGTATATCTGGTATCTTATTTTCATTAATAAGATATCTTGACATGTCACATAGGTTATTATACTGTCTGTCTCTGTATTCCTCAATAAGTGGACAATTAAGCACATAGTGTTCAAGAGAGTGACCATATGCCTGATCACATAATTTACATTTAGTTTGATCATCATCTGTGTGTCTCCCAAACTGCCAGAAGTACTTGTAACCAAGCCTAAGCCTGGCCACTACAACATCAGTCAGTCTGTTCACATTGCAAGTTGCTCCATAAACATACTTATCTACGTTCATGTTATCATAGTGGGTTATAGATCTACTCAGGCTTCTAACTGCATTCCTATAACAATCATTTTCATTATTTACTTCTCTCCTAATATTATTCCTAATGCTAGACACAGTTATACCAAAGTTATATTCTACATTCTCCTTCTCGATACTCTTCTTGGCTAACATATCAACTTTATCATGAAGGAGTAATCCAATGTGTGATGGGATCCATAGCAATTGTACATTAATTCCTTTGTCCCTAATTTTTGAGTATCTATACCTGGCTTCCCCAATGAGCATGTTGTTGGAGTCATTATATGAGTCAAGAGCCTTCAGTGATGACATAGAATCAGTAATGATGATAGAGTCAAGCTCAGTGTCATAGGTTAGCTTTAGCGCCATTAGGATTGCAAACAATTCAGTTTGCAGTGTAGACGCCCAGTTGTTAATTCTTATGCCTAACTCAACAAATTTATTATCGTTCTTAACTAGGGAGGTGGAAACAAGAGCAGATGCAGCCCTGCCAGAAGACTCCTGTTTAGATCCATCAGTGTATATAACTTGTGATAACTTGTTACTACCAGCTAGGTGAGAAATTTCTTCTTGAGCAGTTGCTCTAACAAGAGATTTAAGGAAGGGATTACTAGCAATGAGCTTCTTGGGAGGGACTTGTAGGTATGTGATATTAAATGAACACATCTTCCATGGAGGGGTGAAATGCTCTTGTTGCCTACAGTGATACAGTTCATGCAGGTTATAAAACTTAATGCAATTGCACGTTTTCACAATCCATTTAGATCTGTGTGTATTTACCTCTAGACACTTGGTAAGATTCACTGTGACAGTGTCTGGTTCGTTTCTCAACATTCTAATACCGAGTACAGTGTTAATTTCAACAATCCTATCACTGATACTAGAAATACCAAGCTCCTTCCTCATGTTAAGAACTTTTGTAGATCTGGGACAGCCAAGAATAATCCTGAGAGCTTCATTTTGCATTAACTCCAAGGGTCGGAGAGAACTTTCTCTAGCTAATATCAACATGGGAGCAGCATAATCAATTAAGGACCTAACATAGGCTATGTACATCATTCTCACGATTCTCACATTTGCACCATAGTTGGGATTGTAGCCAGCAACAGCTTTGAGAGCATTTAGCCTAGCTTTACATTTCTTGTTTAGTTGTGGTATAGTGGATTTGTTAAAGGGTACATCTACACCAAGATATCTGTAAGTTTTAACGTAGCTAATGATTTCACCCTGCAAATAGATGGGTGGGGGATGTCGTTTGCTTGTTAATATCTTAGTTTTAGAGGAAGATATTATGAGGCCTAGTCGATTACAAATTGCTTGAACTTCATTAAGAATAGTATTCATCTTCTTATGCCCTGTTGTATGGATCATGATATCATCAGCATAGCTTATAGCTATATGTTTAGGTGAGGCAGGTAGAGCATTTAGGAGAGCATTAATCAGAATATTAAATAGCATGGGACTAAGAACTCCTCCCTGCGGTGTACCTAAAGACATTTCTTTAGAATCACTTCTGATGCCTTGGTAAAGGACAGAGGATACTCTATTTGACAGGTATCCTATTATCCAGCAGAGTAAGCTACCACCAATATTCATTTTGGCTAATTCATGTAGTATAACGGTTCTGTTCGCAATATCAAATGCAGATTTTAGATCAAGAAAAGTGGTAAAACTAGTAGAGGTGTGTGCAGTGAGAAAGGTGGAAATACAGTTCTGCACACTTTTACCTTTCATGAACCCATAGAGGTAGGGGGAAAGTTGATCTCTGATTCTGTAGTACAGTCTGTTAAGCATCATTCTTTCAAAAGTTTTACAAAGACAACTAGTTAAGGAGATCGGCCTAAATGTATCAGGCTGTTGGGGCTTAGGGATAGGCACAATGAGACTATTGGTCCAGGAAGTAGGAAGAACGCCCTCAATGTAACTGAGATTATACAGTGCCAACAAAGGGTTATCAGGCACGTGCCTTAGAGTTCTGAGAATATCATAGGTTATACCATCCTCTCCAGGAGCAGTTGATCGACCTTTGGTTAATGCATTATCTAATTCATACTCGGTAAAGAGGCAATCACTCTCATCAATATTTTGGCTCATAAAATTAATCAGTTTCAACATTTCTTCAGAAGTACTCTCTAAATTTTTTCTAATATGAGATGGAAGGCTTTCATGCCTGGATGTTTTGGACCAGTCATTTATGAGGTCATTTGCTTTTTCAAGAGGAAAGGGATGAGCAACATTGCCAGTCTTTTTCCTGGTTATTTTATTTATACCTTTCCAAGCCAAACTCAAAGGGGTGGACCTATTTAATCCACTAACAAACTGTTCCCATTCCTGTTGCCTAAGTTCTTCCTTTCTATTCCTTGCATTTGTTAGTGCAGCTTGGAACGTTCTGAGCAGGTCTGGGGTTCTACATTCACGGTATGCTTTACCAATCCTCCTAGCTGCATGTGTTAGATTGCGCAGCTGTGGATCATTATAGTATTTACATTGGTTTTTATTGTTATTTATAGTGGAGGGTTTTTGTTTCCTATTCCTGCCCACTTGATCTGTGAGAACACTCTCAATAGTGGTAATTAAATCATCATTAAATTTTTGTGTGCCAATGGGCTCGTAATTCTTATACCATTGATCCAAGTGGTTAATAAAGTTGTCTCTGTGTTCTGGTTTGAGAATAAGTTTCCTCCTTCTGTATTTAGCTCCTTGATTGCTGGAGATGTGATCAAGATTGACAGTTGTTAGTCTTGGGAAGTGATCAGATAGAAGATCATCAACTATGACAGAGTCATGCATCGTATATGATGTATTAAATCCAAGACACAGATCTAGTATGCCACCATATATGTGAGTAGGCTCAGTAGTGCCCACAATTCGAACATTATCATGCTCATTTAGCAATCTCACTAGTTTAGTTCCATTGGTGTTTGTTATAGACCCACCAATATTCTTATGTCTGGCATTAAAATCTCCAAGAATGATGGTAGGTTCACTATTGATGCGATCTGGTAAAGCATCAGGTCGAAGCTGGTTCGCTGGGGCATAGAGATTAAAAATGTTTATGGAAAAATCGCCTGCATATACTTTGACACCATGATACTGCATGTTAACTCGACTCTGCAAGGAAAGGAGTGAATGTGGCAAGCTCTTTCTGACATACATCACACAACAGTTGGTTGACCTTAGGTTATAAGCTGCATATCCAGGCAAGTTTGGTGGAGGTGCTCCATCTTTCAATCTACATTCCTGCAAACAGATGACATCAATATTCTTGGTTGCACTAATATGATGTAAGTCAGGCAACCGCTTCCTGATGGAAGCAATGTTCCATGAAAAGATTTGTAATGTATCCATTGTAGTGAGTTATTACAATCTCTTGCTCATAAGATGGTAAAACTATTATGCTTTGACTACAGTGTGCAGATACTTAAGAGCAAATAGCATAGTTTGTACGTCTTTATCTTCAGGACCTTTATTTTTAAGCATTTTTCGGCATTTTGGCAGCCAGTGATAAGGCAATTTTTGAAGGCAAGAGTTATGGGCTTCTTTCTCACAAATTGCTGGAAGCTGAACGGAGATTGCTGCACTTTTGACATCATCACCATGCTCAAGAGCATCATCCTGATTACATATATTTATTAAACTTGTCAGGATCTGTTCAAGATGCTCAATCTGCATCTGCTCTTGTTGCCACCTCCCTAGTTAAGAACGATAATAAATTTGTGGAGTTAGGCATAAGAATTAACAACTGGGCGTCTACACTGCAAACTGAATTGTTTGCAATCCTAATGGCGCTAAAGCTAACCTATGACACTGAGCTTGACTCTATCATCATTACTGATTCTGTCATCATTGAAGGCTCTTGACTCATATAATGACTCCAACAACATGCTCATTGGGGAAGCCAGGGATAGATACTCAAAAAAAATTAGGGACAAAGGAATTAATGTACAATTGCTATGGATCCCATCACACACCATCCCCCCAATGAAAAGCAGGGGTGTCACTAGCACGTTAAGAGACCATACAATAAGTGTCAGGGGCCCGAGACTGTTCAACTGCCTCCCAGCACACATAAGGGGGATTACCAACAGACCCCTGGCAGTCTTCAAGCTGGCACTGGACAAGCACCTAAAGTCAGTTCCTGATCAGCCGGGCTGTGGCTCGTACGTTTTTTAGATTTTGCCACCGAAGTGGCTAGTTTATTGTGCACCCCATATCCATCCTGTGGACGGTAGCGCGAGAGCATATGGATACACAAAAGGCCTAGGAACTAGGCCCCAAAGGGTTAACAGGAATACATATGGATTTATATCTACATATCTATAGTTCACTTATCTGTTACAAGCAAATTTAGGAAATTTGCTTAGTATATCTGGTATCTTATTTTCATTAATAAGATATCTTGACATGTCACATAGGTTATTATACTGTCTGTCTCTGTATTCCTCAATAAGTGGACAATTAAGCACATAGTGTTCAAGAGAGTGACCATATGCCTGATCACATAATTTACATTTAGTTTGATCATCATCTGTGTGTCTCCCAAACTGCCAGAAGTACTTGTAACCAAGCC
Organism: Cherax quadricarinatus; assembly: GCF_038502225.1. Classification (NCBI taxonomy): domain Eukaryota; kingdom Metazoa; phylum Arthropoda; class Malacostraca; order Decapoda; family Parastacidae; genus Cherax; species Cherax quadricarinatus. Next base: position 15,324,313 of record NC_091353.1, read on the forward strand.
TAAGCCTGGCCACTACAACATCAGTCAGTCTGTTCACATTGCAAGTTGCTCCATAAACATACTTATCTACGTTCATGTTATCATAGTGGGTTATAGATCTACTCAGGCTTCTAACTGCATTCCTATAACAATCATTTTCATTATTTACTTCTCTCCTAATATTATTCCTAATGCTAGACACAGTTATACCAAAGTTATATTCTACATTCTCCTTCTCGATACTCTTCTTGGCTAACATATCAACTTTATCATGAAGGAGTAATCCAATGTGTGATGGGATCCATAGCAATTGTACATTAATTCCTTTGTCCCTAATTTTTGAGTATCTATACCTGGCTTCCCCAATGAGCATGTTGTTGGAGTCATTATATGAGTCAAGAGCCTTCAATGATGACATAGAATCAGTAATGATGATAGAGTCAAGCTCAGTGTCATAGGTTAGCTTTAGCGCCATTAGGATTGCAAACAATTCAGTTTGCAGTGTAGACGCCCAGTTGTTAATTCTTATGCCTAACTCAACAAATTTATTATCGTTCTTAACTAGGGAGGTGGCAACAAGAGCAGATGCAGCCCTGCCAGAAGACTCCTGTTTAGATCCATCAGTGTATATAACTTGTGATAACTTGTTACTACCAGCTAGGTGAGAAATTTCTTCTTGAGCAGTTGCTCTAACAAGAGATTTAAGGAAGGGATTACTAGCAATGAGCTTCTTGGGAGGGACTTGTAGGTATGTGATATTAAATGAACACATCTTCCATGGAGGGGTGAAATGCTCTTGTTGCCTACAGTGATACAGTTCATGCAGGTTATAAAACTTAATGCAATTGCACGTTTTCACAATCCATTTAGATCTGTGTGTATTTACCTCTAGACACTTGGTAAGATTCACTGTGACAGTGTCTGGTTCGTTTCTCAACATTCTAATACCGAGTACAGTGTTAATTTCAACAATCCTATCACTGATACTAGAAATACCAAGCTCCTTCCTCATGTTAAGAACTTTTGTAGATCTGGGACAGCCAAGAATAATCCTGAGAGCTTCATTTTGCATTAACTCCAAGGGTCGGAGAGAACTTTCTCTAGCTAATATCAACATGGGAGCAGCATAATCAATTAAGGACCTAACATAGGCTATGTACATCATTCTCACGATTCTCACATTTGCACCATAGTTGGGATTGTAGCCAGCAACAGCTTTGAGAGCATTTAGCCTAGCTTTACATTTCTTGTTTAGTTGTGGTATAGTGGATTTGTTAAAGGGTACATCTACACCAAGATATCTGTAAGTTTTAACGTAGCTAATGATTTCACCCTGCAAATAGATGGGTGGGGGATGTCGTTTGCTTGTTAATATCTTAGTTTTAGAGGAAGATATTATGAGGCCTAGTCGATTACAAATTGCTTGAACTTCATTAAGAATGGTATTCATCTTCTTATGCCCTGTTGTATGGATCATGATATCATCAGCATAGCTTATAGCTATATGTTTAGGTGAGGCAGGTAGAGCATTTAGGAGAGCATTAATCAGAATATTAAATAGCATGGGACTAAGAACTCCTCCCTGCGGTGTACCTAAAGACATTTCTTTAGAATCACTTCTGAAGCCTTGGTAAAGGACAGAGGATACTCTATTTGACAGGTATCCTATTATCCAGCAGAGTAAGCTACCACCAATATTCATTTTGGCTAGTTCATGTAGTATAACGGTTCTGTTCGCAATATCAAATGCAGATTTTAGATCAAGAAAAGTGGTAAAACTAGTAGAGGTGTGTGCAGTGAGAAAGGTGGAAATACAGTTCTGCACACTTTTACCTTTCATGAACCCATAGAGGTAGGGGGAAAGTTGATCTCTGATTCTGTAGTACAGTCTGTTAAGCATCATTCTTTCAAAAGTTTTACAAAGACAACTAGTTAAGGAGATCGGCCTAAATGTATCAGGCTGTTGGGGCTTAGGGATAGGCACAATGAGACTATTGGTCCAGGAAGTAGGAAGAACGCCCTCAATGTAACTGAGATTATACAGTGCCAACAAAGGGTTATCAGGCACGTGCCTTAGAGTTCTGAGAATATCATAGGTTATACCATCCTCTCCAGGAGCAGTTGATCGACCTTTGGTTAATGCATTATCTAATTCATACTCGGTAAAGAGGCAATCACTCTCATCAATATTTTGGCTCATAAAATTAATCAGTTTCAACATTTCTTCAGAAGTACTCTCTAAATTTTTTCTAATATGAGATGGAAGGCTTTCATGCCTGGATGTTTTGGACCAGTCATTTATGAGGTCATTTGCTTTTTCAAGAGGAAAGGGATGAGCAACATTGCCAGTCTTTTTCCTGGTTATTTTATTTATACCTTTCCAAGCCAAACTCAAAGGGGTGGACCTATTTAATCCACTAACAAACTGTTCCCATTCCTGTTGCCTAAGTTCTTCCTTTCTATTCCTTGCATTTGTTAGTGCAGCTTGGAACGTTCTGAGCAGGTCTGGGGTTCTACATTCACGGTATGCTTTACCAATCCTCCTAGCTGCATGTGTTAGATTGCGCAGCTGTGGATCATTATAGTATTTACATTGGTTTTTATTGTTATTTATAGTGGAGGGTTTTTGTTTCCTATTCCTGCCCACTTGATCTGTGAGAACACTCTCAATAGTGGTAATTAAATCATCATTAAATTTTTGTGTGCCAATGGGCTCGTAATTCTTATACCATTGATCCAAGTGGTTAATAAAGTTGTCTCTGTGTTCTGGTTTGAGAATAAGTTTCCTCCTTCTGTATTTAGCTCCTTGATTGCTGGAGATGTGATCAAGATTGACAGTTGTTAGTCTTGGGAAGTGATCAGATAGAAGATCATCAACTATGACAGAGTCATGCATCGTATATGATGTATTAAATCCAAGACACAGATCTAGTATGCCACCATATATGTGAGTAGGCTCAGTAGTGCCCACAATTCGAACATTATCATGCTCATTTAGCAATCTCACTAGTTTAGTTCCATTGGTGTTTGTTATAGACCCACCAATATTCTTATGTCTGGCATTAAAATCTCCAAGAATGATGGTAGGTTCACTATTGATGCGATCTGGTAAAGCATCAGGTCGAAGCTGGTTCGCTGGGGCATAGAGATTAAAAATGTTTATGGAAAAATCGCCTGCATATACTTTGACACCATGATACTGCATGTTAACTCGACTCTGCAAGGAAAGGAGTGAATGTGGCAAGCTCTTTCTGACATACATCACACAACAGTTGGTTGACCTTAGGTTATAAGCTGCATATCCAGGCAAGTTTGGTGGAGGTGCTCCATCTTTCAATCTACATTCCTGCAAACAGATGACATCAATATTCTTGGTTGCACTAATATGATGTAAGTCAGGCAACCGCTTCCTGATGGAAGCAATGTTCCATGAAAAGATTTGTAATGTATCCATTGTAGTGAGTTATTACAATCTCTTGCTCATAAGATGGTAAAACTATTATGCTTTGACTACAGTGTGCAGATACTTAAGAGCAAATAGCATAGTTTGTACGTCTTTATCTTCAGGACCTTTATTTTTAAGCATTTTTCGGCATTTTGGCAGCCAGTTATAAGGCAAGTCTTGAAGGCAAGAGTTATGGGCTTCTTTCTCACAAATTGCTGGAAGCTGAACGGAGATTGCTGCACTTTTGACATCATCACCATGCTCAAGAGCATCATCCTGATTACATATATTTATTAAACTTGTCAGGATCTGTTCAAGATGCTCAATTTTTTTCTGGAAAGTTGTTATAATATGAGGAAGGTCAGGCGAATCCAATGCCTCTCCGGAGGATGGCACTTCTGGGTTAGTGCTTTCTTTAACACCTATCACCTTAACAGGTACCATGGTTACATTAGTGTTCTCTGTTTCATCATTCATTGCAGGTAGGTCCTGTGCATCTGACTCATCTCCAATTTCCAGGGAGGTTACCTGTGTGGTGTCCGTCTGACTGTTGTAGTTGTGTGTATTGGGAGAAATGACAAACTCATCCCCATATTCAGGTGTAGCCATAGGTATCTGTAGTGGCAGACCAGTAGTTCCATATGTGCTAGCAGGGATGGCTAGCTCCTCCACAGCTGGTGTGTGTGATGGCATTCTGGTATCACCAGAATCCTTTGCAGTGAGGTGGGGTTCTTGCACACTTTGCAGAGGTTCAGTCTCAGATCTGGCTGTGGTAGACTGGATGGCCCCATCCTCAGTTACCATTAAAGGACTGTTATCAGGTTTACATCGAAGGTTGTTTGGGTTCTGACTGCAGTCCTTGTGGGAAACTGTAACCCCAACTTCTTTACAGTTAATACACTTAAATTTTCGGCTGTCAGGGCCTACTGTGCATTCTCTAGTGGAATGTTTCCCAGCACACTTACCACACCAAGAATGTAGTATTCCACAGTCTACTGCAACATGGCCATAGTGCTGGCATTTGTAACACCTACGTTTAGGGGGTAGGTACACTTCGATGTTTAGGAAACGTAAACCATGCACCCAGATATTCCGGGGGAGGGGGGTAGGTACACAGGACCTACCCAACTGGCAATAATTTGGGATTTTCCTTTAAGTCTTTTAGGCTTGATGATATGCTCACTTAGAGTCAGATGGGATGGGTCCATGCAGAGAGGGTATCCAAAGATTATGATACTGAGCCATTTTTTAAAGTGGTGAGTGTCTGATGGAGGTCGGAGCAGCTTAATATCCCCATAAGGTGTACTAAGTAGATCATTGATCAGCTCTTTATTCTGTTCCACAAACACAAAGTTGTGTGTGTTTTTCCTAAATTGGATCCTTGAGTTAGGATGCTTGTTTACAGCTTCCATTAGCCATGCACACTTAGCAGGCAGCGGGGTGTTGTCAGGGAAGTTCAGCTTAACACATTCTTCCTTTGAAGAAAGACTTCTTGCAGCCTCTGTGCACCAAGGACGTTTAGTATCACATTGTGTACGAGTCAAGTGAGTCTACGTCGACGCTCTAGCCCTTTCTCACTTTTTCTCTTTTGTTTACTTTTAAAGGTCTGGAAGCTATCATCATTTCCATCACCTGCAGAAATAGGTTCCTCTATGACAGTTGCCATGTTTGCCAGTGATGATATCTGGTGTAAGACTCACAACACAAGAATTCCTCGCTTATCTTTCCCTTATAGCTTATGCAAGAGCAAATATTCACTACAAAGTCAGAAGTCCAAAATAGATCACAAGACACAAGTGCTCAAGTTCAATGAACACCTCCAACCATACTCAACCCAGACCAGCACCACTCAATACGACACACACCCCACCAAAAACACACTCAGAGACCTCTTGTATGTGTGTTAATAATATGGTACATATAATGATATAATGGATGGTACAGGCGAGGTCTTACACCTTATCACAAATTACAAAGATGAAAAGAGAGAGAGAGAGAGAGAGAGAGACAAAGTAGGTAATATTGAGCATAAAATTAGAATTCTGACATACATCACATTAAACATGAGGTTCAAATTCAATGATAACTTCCACTTGAGTTAGTTCAGGCTACTGCCACCTAATGTACCTCACTGAAATAATAATATAGCATACATCACAATGAATGCTGAAGACAACCTCTTACCCCAACCATAGATTGTAAACAGTATTACTAAAAAAAAAAAAAAAAAAAAAAAAAAAACTAGGTAATGTTACAATGACAATGAGATAAATCACTCTGGTCGACTTCCTTGGTCCATCCTGGGTAACTCATGCGTTACTATGTTATACATGTATGCAAGCATAAGTGTGCAGCTGTAGATAGATGAACCAGTACCTAAACAATCTCACTTACACACGCTTTACTATGTATGACAAGTGTTACCAAGTACACCAAGTGTACACTTTATCACTTAGAATACACTTTTGTTGATGTAAATATAGGTGAGAGTGGTACACCGCTGGTCGTAATAAACACACTGAACTTCTCAAGGTCACACACTAGGCCCAGCTTCTGGAGTTACCAGCGTTTTAATGTGTTTATTATGTGTCAGTGCGTGTCTGCAGTCATTAAATTGGTGTATCAGAAGTTAAACACTACAATCCAGTTGATCAAATAGTCTAAAACAATTTACACAATGTATAACTAGAAGTATAATGATTGCAAATTGTTACTATTACAATTTTAACTAGGCGCTAGACCCACTAGATGCGATGGCAAGGAACATAGATGTTAACAGGCTGACTCTTGCTTAACACAGTTGAAAGGTAACCGAATTACTCAAGTAAGAAAGTATTCATGAAACTGAACATTATGCAGCAGTAAGCTTGTTCACAGTAAAAATACAAAGCATAAGTTACACACTCACACCACAGATGAACACTGCAATTTGAAATATTACTGGGAATTTAGCAGTAAAGTTTCAGTCTGAACGAGAAAATGTATTAGAAAACACAACAATGACACTAGGACAAGCAACTTAATTATGTAACCGTATTTAATAGTTCAGTTACACTGAGCAGAGCATGTATTACACTGATTTATCAAATGTAAGGAGTCACTACACTGAAGTACATTCTGAGCCTTTTAAAGTCTTAATACAGGCTTACAAATGACAATTAACTGTTGGGGAAAGCAGCACTTAACACTTCTAGCACACGTATGACAGATGAATGTTCACTGTGTACAAGCCAATCACCACAAGCTTACTATGTTTATAAGTGAACCTCTGGCATGTCCCACTCAAAATGTCAGCACTGCAATGCTCGTCAAATTGTTCTCAAGCCACTACAGGAAACACTGGTATGCCAGCAGTACTGCAGAACGTATACAGACATGCTGGGCCCTAGGACAGCTATAACTGCAGGCTGCCTTAGCTTGTTCTAGCTAGCTTTTAGTGCTACCCTCAAGCTTGCTTGACTGTGCTCGCCAAGCCCGCGCCAACCACCCGGACACCTGCTTGCAGCAGGCAGGCAGGCACACAGGAGACACTCGCAAGATGAGCGGAGTGCGGCACAGAGGACACGGGCACTCAAGCACCCATGTGGTCTGGCAAAAAACTGCCTCTAGACCACAAGCAAATAGAGGCGAACGGCTGAGTTCCAAATCGAGGAAGGAGAAGGGACAAGGAAAGGATATTCACCTCGGTAGACATAGGCAATATGGGTGTAGTGGCCTGCAGGTCGCAGTGCAATTTTCAAGGTCATTCACTGGGCCCACAGTCGTCTCGAGAGTTACCAACCCTGTACTACTTGTTAATTACTCCAAACCCGCAGCACTTAACACATCTAGCACACGTGTCTTGGAATGACAGACAAATTTTCACTACATAAGAACTAGTTCTCACAACACCGAAGGTACGGTCAGAACACTGTAGAACGTTCACAAAGGCATTCTGGGATTCAGAACAGATGTAGCCTTGGCCTTCACTGGCTGGCTTGGAGCGCTGTTTGGCCTGGATCAGCTAAACTCGCCCTTATCCCATATGTAGATAATGGCAACGAGTTAAGGGATACCGGTGAATAGGAAAGTCGAGGAAGGGACATTCACCTCACTAGACACATGCAGTATGGGTGTAAGTGGCATGCGGGTCTTATAGTGCCATTTTCAAGGTCACCCAGCAGGCCAGACATTCCTCACTCATTTTAAGCCTACGTAGGTACTGATGGTAGCACAATGTCCTAAGTCAGCGTAATCCACTCATGCAAATAGTTACAACAAATCTGCAGCACTTGTGGAACTCACATATTCGAGTACCAGTGGGGCAGCAAAATACACCTCTACACTGCACGTCGTTGATAGAGGCGAACGGCTGAGTTTAAAGGAGGAGAGTTGGGGATACAGGAGAACAGCAGGGGTAACTGATCATGCACATTCGCCTTTCTTCACATAGTCAATATGGGCGAAAGTCTCAGGCAGGTGATGCAGTGCCTCGCTCAAGGTCACAGGCTGAGGCAGACTTCTCAAGAGTTACCAAACACTGCAATACTCGTACAGATTGTTACTCACTCCCAAACTTGCAGAACTTCTAGCACACGTGTCTTGGAGTGAAAGACGAATTTTCAGTGTGTGCACACCTGGGTTACGAACTCACGTAGGACTGCACACTCGTAGTTATTCCTCAGGTTGGTAAAGAGATGAGTTGTGAGCATTTTGAGAGGCACGAGTAGCAGTGGACTAGCAAAATTCGCCTCTACACTGTATGTTGATAGAGGCAAAAGGCTGAGGTCAAATGAAAGGCAGAGGGGAAGCAGAGGCCTGTGAGGGCCTTTGCAAAAAGGAAAACTATTTCCAGTGTTTGACTAGGTATATCCTTAGTCACAGCTTGCACATAAGAGTTCTCACAACACTGTTAGTTTAATATGTTTATTATGCACCCCATACCCATCCTGTGGGCGGTAGTCAAAAGATTACAGAGGTACATAATTGGTCCAGGGACTGGACTCCAAAGTTTTGATAGCTGAGCAAGTTACAGAGGCAATGAACTCACAATTTACAAAGGTAACGAACTCACAATTTACAAAGGTAATGAACTCACAATTTACAAAGGTAATGAACTCCAGGTAAGTCTGGTCACAATCATGACAAGTTACAAAGGTATTTACAGATTACAGAGGTACGTAATGGGTCCAGGGACTGGGCTCCCAAAGTTTTGATAGCTGAACTAGGTACAAAGGTAATGTGCTCACAAGTTACAAAGGTAATGAATTCTGTAGAATGGTTACTTACGTTTATACTTTGGCTACAATCATGAACAAATTATAGAGTAATGAGCAATTCACACTTCCACACCCGGTCACAACTGTAATGAGTTATTGGTGCAAATATTGATTGTTGAGTCACACACACACACACACACACACACACACACACACACACACTTTAGTTTAATATCTTTATGCACCCCATACCCATCCTGTGGGCGGTAGTCAAAAGATTACAAAGGTACATAATGGGTCCAGTGACTGGACCCCAAAGTTATGACAGCTGAACTAGTTACAAAGGTAATGAACTCCAGGTAGATCTGGTCACTAATCATGGCAAGTTACAGAGGTAATGAATCAGCTTCACTCCTATACATGGTTACAGTCATGAACAAATTACAAAGTAATGAACCACTGATACGTCCACACCTGGTCACAATTGTAATGAGTTATAAATACAAATATTAAGTGGATCATACACCCACACTAGCGCGCGCGCGCACATACACACACGAGGGCGCACGCACGGACATGTGCACACGAGCGTACAAATATATGCATACACACAAGGACGCACACCCACACACCCACACACACACACACCAACACCCACACACACACACCCTCACACACACCCACACACACACCCTCACACACACCCACACACACACACCCACACACACACATACACACACCCCCACACCCACACACGCACACACACACCCACACACGCACACACACACACACACACACGCACACACACACACACACCCTCACACCCGCACACACACCCTCACACACACCCACACACACGCACGCACACACACACACACACACACACACACACACACACACACACACACACACACACACACACACACACACACACACACACAACCTATGAAGAAAGGTTGAGGGAAATCGGCCTGACGACACTGGAGGCCAGGAGGGTCAGGGGAGACATGATAACGACATATAAAATACTGCGCGGAATAGACGAGGTGGACAAAGACGGGATGTTCCAGAGATGGGACACAGACACAAGAGGTCACAATTGGAAGTTGAAGACTCAGATGAATCAAAGGGATGTTAGGAAGTACTTCTTCAGTCATAGAGTAGTCAGGCCGTGGAATAGCCTAGAAAGTGATGTGGTGGAGGCAGGAACCATACACAGTTTTAAGGCGAGGTATGATAGAGCTCATGGGGCAGGGAGAGAGAGGACCTAGTAGCAATCAGCGAAGAGGCGGGGCCAGGAGCTGTGACTCGACCCCTGCAACCACAAATAGGTGAGTACAAATAGGTGAGTACACACACACCCTCACACACACCCACACACACACCCACACACACACACACACACACACACACATGCACACATGTGGTAATGCTTTATTTACAGCTAGCAAAGTCAGGGTATTTCTCCAGAATGGTCTGCAATATACCACTGTGGATAAAATACTTAGCCATTTCTTGAACACTTCTGAGTGAGTTGTTTCTAAATTCATTAATTTTATCACACTCCAGTACATAATGACGCAATGTGTGACAATAGTCCATCTGGCAAAGTTTACATTTCGTTTGGTCTACATCTGGTGGTGGTGATTTAACCTGCCAAAGATACTTGTAACCCAGCCGGAGCCGGGCAGTAGTGACATCCAAGAGTCTGCTTATCTTGTTGGATGCACCATAGACATGTGGCTCCTCCTGCATGATGGAATGATGATAGATGGACTGACTTGTGTCAATCTCCCTAAGTCTTAAGTCAATAAAGTTCATTTGAAGTTCTTTTCGTATTATTGTTCTCAAACTGCTCAATGACAACCCAAGATTGTAATCTACCCCCTCTTTGAAAGCATACAGCTTAGCCAATTTATCAGTTCTATCATGCATCTGAAGACCAATGTGAGATGGAATCCACAGCATGTGCACTCTGACTCCACTGTCCACAATCTTACCATATCTATGTCTGGCTTCTGACAAAAGCATGCCACAATTTATACTTAATGAGTTGAGAGCATTTATGGATGACAGAGAATCAGTTACAATTAAAGTGTCAACCTTAGATACATGGACACATTTGAGTGCAAGGAGTATGGCAAACAGTTCTGTTTGAAGGGTAGAGGCCCAGTTATTGATGCGTGCTCCAATTTCTTTATGAGAGCCATCACTCTGTGTGACAACAGCAGCACTACCAGCTGCACCAGTGGACTGGTGAACAGAACCATCGACGTAAATAATTTGTGAAAGATTGTTCTGTGTGACTAAGTTATCAATACAGCTTAAGGCATCATGTTTGGCTTCAAGACGAAGCTTTGGTTGTGATTTAAGAAGAGTTTTGGGGGGAAATGGAGGAATGGTAGTTTGGAATGGGGTAATATCCCATGGACCAGGGAAATGTCTGTTGTGATAGAAACACAGGCCTTATCTCTAGGCTTTATTGAACATAGAATCTTCATAGTACTTCTGCAACAACAAAATATAATGACTAGTACATCTAATAATGGCTTCTACAGGGATGGTGATGTCTTGCATATGTCAAGAGAAAAGTTATAACTACAGGCCACATATTTAAACTCACCATGTAATCTGCATCGGTGATAAATGGATAAAGTAGGAGAGAATCACACACCATGTGTTGGTGCCCATGACGCACACCAAACTGTTGTTGTTGTTAAGGGCCCCTAGAGGTGGTGCAGTATTATCCTGCTGCTGCTCCCCACAGGACCAGTATCACTACAATCTCCCCCTTCTAAAATATCAGAGACAGTAATCTCCCAAACTGTTAGGTGGGCGACGTACACGTCCCGACCTTCGTAGCCCTTGAGCCTCTTCACCAGGTTCGATATTTTCCAGCGGGGTTTGATTAACTGCTGGAGCAGAATCCTCTATTTCCATAGGGGTAGTCTCAAGGGGCTTTCCAGGAGAAAACGAAGCATCTTTCACATCTATTGGTGTATCTTGAGATTCCACACTAATAGGGATTTCAACTGGGGCTAAATGTCTTGTAGATACTGTAGTCTCTTCACCATTTTGGTAGCGAATGTGGGCGTAATGTGGATTAGCTTGCAGGAGCTCTACCTCTTCCACTAAAGGATCCGTCTTGTTCATCCTACGGTGACTCTTCAGGAGAACGGGTCCAGGATGACATAACCAAGTGGGCACGGAGGCTCCCGTAGAGGAACGACGTGAATAGTTGAGGAGTCTTTCATGAGGGGTTGCATTAGTAGCTGTGCACAGCAGTGATCTAATAGAGTGAAGAGCATCAGGTAGGACAGTTTGCCAGTGTTGAACAGGTAGATTGCGCGACTTTAATGTCATTGTAACTGCCTTCCATATAGTACCATTGAACCGCTCCACTTGACCATTGCCTTGAGGGTTGTAGCTTGTTGTTCTGCTGCAGGCAATACCTTTGCTAGCCAAAAACTCCTGAAGTTCGTTACTCATGAACGAGGATCCCCTGTCTGAATGGATATAAGCTGGCATACCAAAAATAGAGAACAACTGTGAAAGACAACTAATAACAGTTGAAGCAGCCATATTTGCACAGGGGAATACAAAGGGAAACCTTGAATATTCATCTACTATGTTAAGGAAATACCTATTCTGATTTGTGCTTGGTAGAGGTCCTTTGAAATCTATATTCAATCTTTCGAAAGGCTGGGTGGATTTTATGAGATGAGTCTTCTCTGGCTGATGAAAGTTTGGCTTGCACTCTGCACATACTCTGCATGCTCTGATCACTTGTCGCACATCTTCCACTGAGTAGGGCATGTTCTTTGATTTGACAAAATGGTACAGGCGTGTAACTCCTGGGTGACACAAAGCCTTGTGGAGAGCTGAGAGTGATTGCAAATCATGACATGCTGCTCCACAGTGGGACCTAGAGAATGCATCAGGTGAGATGTTCTCTTGACCCGGTCGGTACAGAATATCAAAGTCATAACACGATAGTTCCATCCTCCAGCGTAATATCTTGTCATTCTTTATCCTACTTTTGTGCCTCTTGTCGAACATATACATCACGGACCGTTGGTCAGTCCTTATGGTGAAATGTCTACCAGTTAAATAATGCCTCCAGTGGCGAACTGCTTCTATGATGGCCTGGGCTTCCTTTTCTACAGCAGCATAACATTTCTCTGATCCTTGAAAAGTTCTCGAAAAGAAGGCTACTGGTCGTCCTGCCTGAGATAAGACTGCAGCAATGGCAATGTCAGATGCATCCGTTTCCACTTCGAATGGTAGGGACTCATCAATGGCTTGAACTACTGAGTTTTCAATGTCCTGTTTGAGAGTATGGAAAGCGGCTTCTGCTTCCTTTGTCACAGGAAATGTGGTAGCACTCAATGGGCGGACTTTACTTGAATAGTTGTAGATCCATTGTGAGTAATAAGCAAAGAGACCAAGAGTTCTTCGGAGTGACTTTTTGTCTTGAGGCATTGGAAGTTCCCGTAGAGGTCGTAGTCGTTCAGGGTCTGGGAATATTGAACCTCCTTCCACTACATAACCAAGGATGCTAAGCCTTTTAGTTGAAAAAGTGCACTTTTCCTCATTGTAACTGATATTTTTCTTCTTGGCGGCTTCCAAAAACTTATCAAGGTTTGCATCATGTTCCTCCTGGGTCTTGCCACAAATGGTAACATTATCTAAATACGCGTAAGTTCCCATGAGTTGCTCTTCCTGAATGAGTGAATCCATAATTCGTTGGAAGCAGGCTACCCCATTGGTGACTCCAAAAGGGACTCTGGTAAACTGATACAGGCCATCACTAGCCTGAAACGCTGTGTATGGTTTATCTTCATTCCTTATAGGGACTTGATGATAGGCACTCTGCAGATCAATTGTGCTAAACACGTAGTACTGAGCAATTTTGTTCACTGTATCGTCAATTCGAGGTAGAGGGTACCCATCAAGAAGTGTAAATTTGTTGATTGTCTCAGAGTAATCGATAGCCAGTCTCCGTTTCCTATAACCATCTTTAACAACAACAACCTGTGCACGCCAAGGGGAATCACTCGGTTCTATAATACCCTCCTTCAGCAGCCTCTGAGTTTCTTTCTCAATGAACATCCGATCCTCATAAGAATAGCGGCGTGACTTAGCTGATATAGGATGGCAATCCGCGGTAAGATTTGCAAACAGCTTTGGTGGGTCTACCCTTAAAGTGCTAAGTCCACAGACAACAAGAGGAGGCAGTTCACCTCCATATGTTAAGGTGACACTACCATGCAGCTTCTGAAAGTCCTGACCAAGGATAACATCAGAGCACAGTTGTGGCAGAATAGCTAAATGTACATCTTGATAATCCTTTCCATTAACTCTGAGATTTACCTTACAAAACCCTAAGGTCTGAATAGAGAGAGATGTTGATGCCATGGAAACGGTACCTGATGAGTGATGTAGAGTCAAGGAGAGCCGTTTAACTAAGTCAAGGTTGATGAAACTCTCTGAGCTGCCACTATCAATAAGACCATCTACTTCTGTTCCTTTGATGAATACTTTCACAACTGCCTTTGACAGTGAATTTGGAGTAGCCGCAGAAGTCACTGTTGCTAGAGTCGCATGATCACTGGAATGTGTGGAGGCACTAGCTCTTGTTGATGCATTAGCACGACATACTTTAGCAAAGTGACCTTTCTTGTGGCATTTATGGCACATTGCTTCACGAGCAGGACACTTTGGACGTGGATGTCTTGAAAAACCACAAAAGAAACACACCGTACCTGCTGCTGCTGTCACTGAGGCAGGTTCCCCAGTAACTTCATTGCAAGAGTCTTGGTCAGGAATTGCAGCACTTACCACTCGAGAAGGCTGAGTGGTACTGTATACTTCAGAATTCTTCTGGGCTGAATCTAGAGCTCTTGCCTGGTCAAAGGCAGCGGCTAAGTCGAGAGTTTTATTCTCCAATAAACGCTGCCTTATTATTGGTGATTGCAGGCCACTGATAAAAGCATCCCTGATGGACTCTTCACAATACTGAGCAGCTGTCACTGCTTGGAAGTGACAGTCCTTACCTAAAATTTTCAGTGCTTGAAAGTATTCCTCTAAGGACTCATCAATCTGCTGGCGGCGAGTTGCAAGGCGATAGCGTGCAAAGATTTCATTTGTAGGTTTAATATACTGAGACTTGAGGGTTTTGATAGCATCTTCGTAGGTATTACACTCAGAAATAGCCTCATATATCTTAGGTGACACAAAATTGATGAGCAGACTTAGTTTATCTAGATCTTCTTTAGGAAGGGCTCCCAAGAAGTTTTCGAAAGTCTTAAACCAGTGCTTCCATTCCTGAGCAGCCGTTGATAAGCTGGGGTCACAGTCTAGCCTCTCAGGTTTCAGTAAACGCTCCATGTTGTGATGTAGTCTAGCCCAGGATCACCACCAGGTAGCCCAGGATTCTATGTTCAATAAATTGTTGTGATAGAAACACAGGCCTTATCTCTAGGCTTTATTGAACATAGAATCTTCATAGTACTTCTGCAACAACAAAATATAATGACTAGTACATCTAATAATGGCTTCTACAGGGATGGTGATGTCTTGCATATGTCAAGAGAAAAGTTATAACTACAGGCCACATATTTAAACTCACCATGTAATCTGCATCGCTGATAAATGGATAAAGTAGGAGAGAATCACACACCATGTGTTGGTGCCCATGACGCACACCAAACTGTTGTTGTTGTTAAGGGCCCCTAGAGGTGGTGCAGTATTATCCTGCTGCTGCTCCCCACAGGACCAGTATCACTACAATGTCTCTGTTGTCCAACTTGATATAGATCATGTAGCTGGTTTATGCGGAGGTCGGTTCCAGTTTTTTCGATCCATCTGGAAGGATGTTCACCAGTGCTGAGGAAAGTTTGGAGGGCTTCTGTGCAGGGGTTTGAATGGGCTAGCCTAAGCATATTGACCCCAATAAGGATATTTCTTTCAGTAACACGATCTCTAATGCTTGGAATATTAAGTTCTTTCCGCATATTTAAAATTTTGGCAGTACGAGGGCATCCTAGGATGATCCTCATTGCTTCGTTTTGCAGTTTTTCCAGCCCTCCAAGCTTCCAGTCAGACACGAGTGCAAGTAGTGGCGCTGCATAATCAACCAATGATCTAATATAAGCAAGATACATCATTTTCACAATTTTAACATTAGCACCATACCTGGGATGAAAACCTGCCACAACTCTAAGTGCTCTCAGCCTTTCTTTGTATTGGCGACAAAGTCTCGTTACAACAGGTCCAAGTAGTGGAACCTCAAAGCCTAGATACCTGTATCTGCTTACATATTCTAGAAGAGACCCATCATGCAACTGGATCTGACGAACTGTGCCTCTCTGCCGAGGAGGACGCCTGTTGAGTATCTTTGTTTTATCCCCTGAGATTATTAACCCCAGGTCCTGACACGAGGCTAAAACATGATTAAGAATGTTTTGGGTGTTGGAGAATCCGGTAGTGTGAATCATTATGTCATCAGCAAAACTAACCATATAATGATGGGGCTGGCTAGGCATGGCATTAAGTAAGGCATTAATCAAAATGTTGAAAAGGGTGGGACTAAGCACACCTCCCTGTGGGGTTCCTAATTCAAAATCTTTAGTTACACTTCTATGTCCCTGGAACAACACAGACGACTTTCTGTTGGACAGGTAACCTTTAATCCAGCGGAGAAGCCATCCTCCAACATCCATTCTGGCAAGTTCACTAATGATTACATGTCTGTTGGCTACATCAAAAGCGGATTTAAGGTCAAGGAACGTAGTGTATGAGCTGTCAGTGTGCAGAGTGAGAAAGGTGGTAATGCAATGATGCACACTCCTTCCATGCATGAAGCCATGCAACCGGGGTGACAAGAATTCCTTAATTCTGTGCATAAGACGATTAAGAATCATCCTTTCAAATGTTTTACACAAGCAGCTAGTAAGGGATATTGGGCGAAATGAGTTTTGTTGATTGGGCTTTGGAATGGGAATAATGAGGCTATTGGTCCATGATTTAGGGAGCTCCCCAGTGACATAACTCATGTTATATAATTCAAGTAAAGGATTACCTGGTACTCGACACAGCAATCTGAGTATGTTGTAAGTAATACCATCCTCACCAGGCGACGTGGAGTTGCCCTTAGTTAGTGCTGCATCAAGTTCATAATTAGTGAAAGGAATGTTGCAGTCATCTGCCTTGCTGAGCATAAAGCAAACAAGTCTCTCCCTTGCATCATATTTGTCCATTAATTTCGCCTGTGTGGTACTGGGAAGACTGTCATAGCTAGATGTAGCAGCCCAAGCACTGACTAACTCATTCGCCCTATGCAAGGGATGAGGGTGCGCGATCTGCCCAGTTCTGTTACCCTTAATTCTATTTATGTCCCTCCATGCCCGGCTAAGTGGGGTGTGAGCATTGAGACCATTGACAAATTGTTCCCAGTCTGTTTGCCGCAGCTCTGTCATACGCTCTCTGGCAGCAGCAAGGGCAGTTTGGAAGAGGCTCAGCATTTCAGGGGTACGATGGTTTCTATAGGCTAGGCCTAGTCTGCGAGCAGTACGTTTCAATGTTCGAAGTTTAGAATCATTGTAATAGGTATGATTTTTATAAGACTTATGATTATTATGGAAGTCATTTGGATTTAGAGTAGTAGGAGGTTTCAGAGGCGGCTCTAAGAAGTTCTGAATACTGCTCACAAGGTCATTGTTAAAAGTCTCGACAGAGGTACACTCATAGGAATTATACCAGTCAGTCACATGTGCAACAAAGTCATCATGTTGATCAGGGGAAACATTAAGACGTTTCCGTTTGAATATCCCACCAGGGAGAATAGTATTACCAATATCTAGAGAGGTTAGCCTTGGGAAATGATCAGACGCTATATCTGTTACAATGGAAGACTCACAGCTGGCAGAAGTAATGTTGAAGCCAAGACACAGATCAAGGACACCTCCATAGATATGTGTGGGTTCAAGGTCACCTACAATTTGCACATTATCATGACTGTTTAAGAGTGACAACAGTTGATTGCCATTACGATTACCAAACTGAGAGTTTCCAATGCTTTTGTGTCTTGCATTATAATCACCAATAATGAGAGTAGGTTCAGACTGAGCACAAGTTGGGAGCTCCAAGTAATTAAACTTATCAGCAGGAGCGTACAAGTTAAATATGTTGAGAGCAGAGTTCCCAATATAAATCCTAACACCGTGATACTGTAGCCCCTCTGTTTTCTTATGTGCAAGAAGTTGATGGGGAAGTGATTTTTTAATATATAGAACACAAGAATTAGTAGATTTGAGGTTATATGCAACAAACGATGGCAATTTAGGGGGTTGGGATTTTTCAGGGACTCTGCACTCTTGTAGACACACAATATCAATGGATTCAGTGGTTACTTTATGATGCAGGTCAGAAAATCTTTTTCTAAGTGACGCAATATTCCAACTTAAAATGGATAGTTTATACGAGTTTGGTTCCATTATAAAAGTCCAGGGATAGTTTTCAATTTCTCAGCAAAATGAAAAAACTTACTAAATAACAAACAGACATAATCAATATCAATATCATCAGTATTATCCTTATCCATGAGTCTCCTAAGTGCACTTCCATTAGTGAGACCTCTTGGGAGTCTTTGTACACAGAGGTCACTGCGCTCTTTGTCTGTGAATGTATGGAAGGTGACACTATCCCTCGCACTCAACTCTCCGCTTTTATTACACTCATCACTATCATCACATGTATCACTTCCCTCATCATTATGACCAGTGATACATACACCATTATCAACAACCGGGTCATCTCCACACTCAGTATCTATCAATACATTACACTCATCAGGTTGACTATCATGATGGCCTTCACTGCCCTTATCATCTTCACTGTGATTGTAAACACCACTATCAGATTCATCGTTTTTGTGATTATTAACACCACTGCAATCATCAGTTTGTTCATCATCACCACACTCATTTTCATAATGGCTGACTATCTGTGGGTTGATGTACTCATTTGCAACCTCTGTAAGTTTTTCCTCGTGGTGCTCAAGTTGTTGTTTCAAACACCATTGTTGCTTCTCCAGTACTGTTATGCGCAGCTGCATGTTGTGTACCACCCCAGCAAGACTAGCGTCATCAGGAAGTATGAAGTCCCGATCAGCTGAGTCAGGTGGCTGACTGACAGCTGACTCAGCCAGACAGATGGTGTCAACACCAGCAGCATTACTAGTGTTGATAGCAGACGTGATCGTGCTCTGTTGATGTACTCCCAGAGTGACTCGCTCAACCATATTGTCTGAGTTCAGGCAAGGGTCAGTATTCAGACATGAAGTATCTGGTAGGCCTATTGCCTCATCATGGGGGGTGATGGGTGAGGCGGGAGCTCTGCGGCTGGCGATGTGGGCAGCTTTCGCTCTGCAGTCAGCATGAGCAGCTGTGACTCCTGGAGTCTTACAATTGATACATTCTAATGCAACGGTCTGGTGTTTCTTGATCATATCATAGCACTGGTGAGAAGGATGGGCCTTGGCACACACTGCACACCAGTGTGACTTAGATGAGCATTTCCAAGCAATGTGACCCCAGCGCTGACACTTGTAGCATCTACGGTGAGGTGCTTTGTACAAAGCTATTTTGTAACTCCTGTTAAGCGCTGCACGAGAGTAGATATATGATGGTGGAGTCCCTTGACCAATCCACTCAGCCAATATCAGATCATTTGGAAGTCGACGAGGGTTTGCAACTTGATCTGACAACAGGAATTTAGGATCCATGTACTTATTGACATTGTGGATAACAATAAGTACTTTAGGTGATCTTGGTGGGGCAGCTTGGAGTTGGATGTTAGCATATTTATGAGTAAGAAGTTTTTCTATGAATGTTGGGTCGTTAGTAACAAAAACGTAATTATCCTCGTCATGACGAAAGCGAATCCGAAGGTTTTTTTCTGGGTTGTCTAATGAAGCTTCGTAAAACCATCTAAACTTGACCTCAAACTCAGTGTTAGCAGGGAAATCAAGCCTAACCGTTCTGCAATGGTTGTTGTTGCTCTCGTTGTTTCTTGCAGCAAGTCTCCTTTGAAATCCTCTTTCTTTTTTCAAAGCTCCCTTACTTCTAAAACGTACGAATTCGCCTTCACCATCATTTACTTCGTTCACATCCATAGGTCACTTTTAGTTCAGCTGCTTGAGATGGAAGAGTTAGTCTGTTACTTTTGGGTCAGTGAAACCGCCTTTATTCCATAAGAGAGAAGGGACAAGGAAGGGATATTCACCTCGCTAGACACAGGCAATATGGGTGTAGTGGCCTGCGGGTCGCAGTGCGATTTTCAAGGTCATTCACTGGGCCCACAGTCGTCTCGAGAGTTACCAACACTGTACTACTTGTTAATTACTCCAGACCCGCAGCACTTAACACATCTAGCACACGTGTCTTGGAATGACAGACAAATTTTCACTACTTAAGAACTAGTTCTCACAACACCGAAGGTACGGCCGGAACACTGTAGAACGTTCACAAAGGCATTCTGTAACTTGGCCTTCACTGGCTGGCTTGGAGCGCTGTTTAGCCTGGATCAGCTAAACTCGCCCTTATCCCATATGTAGATAATGGCGACGAGTTAAGGGATACCGGTGAATAGGAAAGTCGAGGAAGGGACATTCACCTCACTAGACACACGCAGTATGGGTGTAAGTGGCATGCGGGTCTTATAGTGCCATTTTCAAGGTCACCCAGCAGGCCAGACATTCCTCACTCATTTTAAGCCTATGTAGGTATTGATGGTCGCACAATGTCCTAAGTCAGTGAAATCCACTCGTGCAAATAGTTACAACAAATCTGCAGCACTTAACACTACTAGCACAAACTTACAATGTTTATAGGTAAACCTCTGGCATGTCCCACTTAAAAAGTTAGTACTGCAATGCTCGTTAAATTGTTCTTAACTAAGCCACTGCAGGAAACACTGGTATGCCAGCAACACTGTAGAACGTATACGTAGACATGCTGGGCCTTCAAATGCTGCTTTCAAGCCTGCTTGAATGTGCTTGCTAAGCCCGTGTCAACCACTTGGATATTTGCTTGTAGCAGGCAGGTAGGCACACAGGAGACATACATAAGATGAGTGGAGTGCGGCACGGAGGACTGACACGGGCACTCAAGCATTTATGTGGTCTTTCAAAAACCGCCTCTAGACCATAAGTAAATAGAGGCGAATGCCTGAGTTCCAAATCGAGGAAGGAGGGGAGACAGGCGAGGTGGAGTGAGGGTGTAGCCTCCTACAGCCACTTCAAATCAACATGTTTGTGTTTCACTAGGTATATCACTAGTCACAGTTCACACATAAGAGTTCCAGCAGCAATTCAGCTGCGCTCCAACGATATTTGTTGCATGATGAGTTATCAGTCGGGTGAGATAAGCAGTTCTGATATAGAAGGCCTAGGACTTCACTCAACACACACGTCCTCTCCCCTCAACCACTCAGGCCTAACTGTGTCAGGTCGACTCGGGGCATGGGGGAGGCGGGCGTGTTTTGAATGTAGTGAGGAGGCTGTGAAAACACGGGACCAGGAAATTGGCGTTTACGGCGGCCTGAGGATTAATATAGGCCTCACTTCATAATAGGAAGTGTCGTAACTGTTCCTGGTGAAGAGTGAGGGAACGTGATTTATGGGACCACTGTAAAAGGGTGGTAAAATTAGTGAATAATGGTTCGACCGGGGGTGACTGGTGCGCGGCCATGGTGTGTGTCCAGGGGAAATACCCGTGAGTTAATCCTCACTCATCGGTCTCAGATCTTAATGGAGTGACCTCTAATGTGTATAATAATTATGAGACATTAAATCGTCTTGTGAATTGTAATGTAATCAGTGATAATAACACTAAGTTAAGAGAATATGTGAAGTGAAATGAGTCGCCGTTCTCAGAGTGAGCATCGGTTTATCTCGTGTTCCTTGTCTCGAGGATAGTGAAGGTTTTATGGAGTTATGACTTCTAAACCGGGATAAACCAATGAATACCTCGTCCTTTTGGAATAAGAACTGTGTCGGTGTAGCAGGACATCGAAATGAGATGGTGAATGGAGGAAATAGGAGTATCAATCGCCCACAGTTAAGTAACCCTTCTAGTTATAGCAGACTGATACTGGCCAGTTAGGTATGTTGTAATTGGATAGGTTATGGGTGATCCAGCTACATCAAGGTGACCACCAGAGAATATCTGGTAAGTGGTGGGATTATGTACAAGTGTTTTTCCTTGATGGATATATCCAAGTGTAACCTACCCCCCCACTTCATTCAGTTAAACTAATATAATCTAAACAGTCCACAATTAATTAGTAGTGCCGTACTTGTGGGTGCTATCCAATTTATACTGGTCCCAGATAGATATGGATAAGATTGTGAGGTCGAAGGAACCACCTGCCGTGACCAGGGGTGGTTAAGTTTTCTCACATGTCTACACGGGGTGACTACGGTAAACAATATGGTTGTCTCCCAATGAGATTACTTGTATGCATGTAATGTTGAGGTACATACAGGTAACACCCTACAAAATTTTCCATAGACGCAGGGTGTGACGCACTCCAGTACATAATGATGCAGGGTGTGACGTACTCCAGTACATAATGACGCAAGGTGTGACAATAGTCCATCTGGCAAAGTTTACATTTCGTTTGGTCTACATCTGATGGTGGTGATTTAACCTGCCAAAGATACTTGTAACCCAGCCGGAGCCGGGCGGTAGTGACAGCCAGAGCCAGGCTGTAGTGACATCCAAGAGTCGGCTTATTTTGTTGGATGCACCATAGACATGTGGCTCCTCGTGCGTGATAGAATGATGATAGATGGACTGACTTGTGTCAATCTCCCTAAGTCTTAAGTCAATAAAGTTCAATTGAAGTTCTTTTCGTATTATTGTTCTCAAATTGCTAACTGACAACTGAAGATTGTAATCTACTGAAAAATCATCTATCACATCATCAGACTCAACGATTTTGTTTATATAGGCCTATTTATTCTTTGTAATCCTATAATAAGCTATATAGAAACGAAGTATTTTTCTCTTAGGTTGCTGCAGCATGGTTTTGGTCATTAGTGTTACCTTCTTTAGAGGCTCTATAGTGCCACCCCTTAAATGGTGTCACCTCTTAAATGGTGTCACCCGGGGCGGCCCGCGTCCCCCCCGTACGACGCCCCTGGGGTGATGGACTGATTACATCGTTTTCACATCTCTGCTGCTTCTACCAACTTTCCTGCACTGGACTGAAGAAGCCTACTGTGCAGGCGGGAGTTGGGGAGCTAATGATAAGCAATGAGGATTTTATGCAAAGAAATAAAATCCTAATTCCTTATTCCTTATCATCAGTTCCCAGCTCCCAGGAGGCTGGGCTCAATGGAACGTAATTTTAGCGGCCTTTAACAACAAAAAGTCTAGTTGTGTGGACTTCTGTGCCAGCTTTCGTTGGGTGTGGACGTCTCTCTCTCTCTCTCTCTCTCTCTCTCTCTCTCTCTCTCACCTGAGTATCAGTGATAAATTTTCCCCGTTCTCTCTGGGACGCTTGTCCTCATCTATTTTGCCCGCCGGGCACCTGTTCATCGGCTTACTTTTAGCCAGCTCGAAATGCCCCAGCATGATAGTGGCTTTCTTTGTGCTTAACAAATCAAAATTGTAATTACACACTGTAACCTTTGCAAAGAAATAAAATCTTCATTCTTTATTCTTTTTCTTCTCTATTTCTCCGCTCTGCGAACCAGCTTCGATCTGATGCTTTACCAGATCGCATCAATAGTGAACCTACCCTCATTCTTGAAGATTTTAATGCCAGACATAAGAATATTGGTGGGTCTATAACAAACACCAATGGAACTAAACTAGTGAAATTGCTAAATGAGCATGAAAATGTTCGAATTGTGGGCACTACTGAGCCTACTCACATATATGGTGGCGTACTAGATCGGTGCCTTGAATTTAATACATCATATACGATGCATGACTCAGTCATAGTTGATGATCTTCTATCTGATCACTTCCCAAGACTAACAACTGTCAATCTTGATCACATCTCCAGCAATCAAGACGCTAAATTCAGAAGGAGGAAACTTATTCTCAACCAAGAACACAGAGATAACTTTATTAACCACTTGGATCAATGGTATAAGAATTACCAGCCCACTGGCACACAAAAATTTAATGATGATTTAGTTACCACTATTGAGACTGTCCTCACAGATCAAGTGGGCAGGAAAAGGAAACATAGACCCTCCACTATAAATAAGAATAAAAACCAATGTAAATACTATAATAATCCAGAGCTACGCAATCTAACACATGCAGCTAGGAGGATTGGAAAAGCATACCGTGAATGTAGAACCCCAGACCTGCTCAGAACGTTCCAAGCTGCACTAACAAATGCAAGGAATAGAAAGCACGAACTAAGGCAACAGGAATGGGAACAATTTGCTAGTGGATTAAATAGGTCCATCCCTTTAAGTTTGGCTTGGAAAGGTATAAATAAAATAACCAGGAAAAAGACTGGCAATGTTGCTCATCCCTTTCCTCTTGAAAAAGCAAATGACCTCATAAATGACTGGTCCAAAACATCCAGGCATGAAAATCTTCCATCTCATATTAGAAAAAATTTAGAGAGTACTTCTGAAGAAATGTTGAAACTGATTAATTTTATGAGCCAAAATACTGATGAGAGTGATTGCCTCTTCACCGAGTATGAATTAGATAATGCATTAACTAAAGGTCGATCAACTGCTCCTGGAGAGGATGGTATAACCTATGATATTCTCAGGACTCTAAGGCACGTGCCTGATAACCCATTGTTGGCACTGTATAATCTCAGTTACATTGAGGGCGTTCTTTCTACTTCCTGGACCAATAGTCTCATTGTGCCTATCACTAAGCCCCAACAGCCTGATACATTTAGACCGATCTCCTTAACTAGTTTTCTTTGTAAAACCTTTGAAAGAGTGATACTTAACAGACTGTACTACAGAATCAGACACCAACTTTCCCCCTACCTCTATGGGTTCATGAAAGGTAAAAGTGTGCAGAACTGTATTTCCACCTTTCTCACTGCACACACATCTACTAGTTTTACCACTTTTCTTGATCTAAAATCTGCATTTGATATTGCGAACAGAACCGTTATACTACATGAACTAGCCAAAATGAATATTGGTGGTAGCTTACTCTGCTAGATAATAGGATACCTGTCAAATAGAGTATCCTCTGTCCTTTATCAAGGCTTTAGAAGTGAGTCTAAAGAAATGTCTTTAGGTACACCGCAGGGAGGAGTTCTTAGTCCCATGCTATTTAATATCCTGATTAATGCTCTCCTAAATGCTCTACCTACCTCACCTAAACATATAGCTTTAAGCTATGCTGATGACATCATGATACATACAACAGGGCATAAGAAGATGAGCACCATTCTTAATGAAGTTCAAGCAATTTGTAATCGACTAGGCCTCATAATATCTTCCTCTAAAACAAAGATATTAACAAGCAAACGACATCCCCCACCCATCTATTTGCAGGGTGAAATCATTAGCTACGTTAAAATCTACAGATATCTTGGTGTAGATGTACCCTTTAACAAATCCACTATACCACAACTAAATAAGAAATGCAAAGCTAGGCTAAATGCTCTCAAAGCTGTTGCTGGCTACAACCCCAACTATGGTGCTAATGTGAGAATCGTGAGAATGATGTACATAGCCTATGTTAGGTCCTTAATTGATTATGCTGCTCCCATGTTGATATTAGCTAGAGAAAGTTCTCTCCGACCCTTGGAGTTAATGCAGAATGAAGCTCTCAGAATTATTCTTGGGTGTCCCAAATCTACAAAGGTTGTTAATATGAGGAAGGAGCTTGGTATTTCTAGTATCAGTGATAGGATTGTTGAGATTAACACTGTACTCGGTATTAGAATGTTGAGAAATGAACCAGACTCTGTCACAATGAATCTTACCAAGTGTCAAGAGGTAAATACACACAGATCTAAATGGATTGTGAAAACATGCAATTGCATTAAGTTTTACAACCTGCATGAACTGTATCACTGTAGGCAACAAGAGCATTTCACCCCTTCATGGAAGATGTGTTCATTTAATATCACATACCTGCAAGTCCCTCCCAAGAAGCTCATTGCTAGTAATCCCTTCCTTAAATCACTTGTTAAAGCAATTGCTCAAGAAGAAATTTCTCGCCTAGCTGGTAGTAATAAGTTATCACAAGTTATATACACTGATGGATCTAAACAGGAGTCTTCTGACAGGGCTGCATCTGCTCTTGTTGCCACCTCCCTAGTTAAGAACGATAATAAATTTGTTGAGTTAGGCATAAGAATTAACAACTGGGCGGCTACACTGCAAACTGAATTGTTTGCAATCCTAATGGCGCTAAAGCTAACCTATGACACTGAGCTTGACTCTACCATCATTACTGATTCTATGTCATCATTGAAGGCTCTTGACTTATATAACGACTCCAATAACATGCTCATTGGAGAAGCCAGGTATAGATACTCAAAAATCAGGGACAAAGGAATTAATGTACAGTTGCTATGGATCCCATCTCACATTGGATTACTCCTTCATGATAAAGTTTATGTTAGCCAAGAAGAGTACCCAGAAGGAGAATGTAGAATATAACTTTGGTATAACTTTGTCTAGCATTAGGAATAATATTAGGAGAGAAGTAAATAATGAAAATGATTGTTATAGGAATGCAGTTAGAAGCCTGAGTAGATCTACAACCCACTATGATAACATGAACGTAGATAAGTATGTTTATGGAGCAACTTGCAATGTGAACAGACTGACTGATGTTGTAGTGGCCAGGCTTAGGCTTGGTTATAAGTACTTCTGGCAGTTTGGGAGACACACAGATGATGATCAAACTAAATGTAAATTATGTGATCAGGCATATTTACCTGGAGTTTACCTGGAGAGAGTTTCGGGGGTCAACGCCCCCGCGGCCCGGTCTGTGACCAGGCCTCCTGGTGGATCAGCGCCTGATCAACCAGGCTGTTGCTGCTGACTGCACGCAAACCAACGTACGAGCCACAGCCCGGCTGATCAGGAACTGACTTTAGGTGCTTGTCCAGTGCCAGCTTGAAGACTGCCAGGGGTCTGTTGGTAATCCCCCTTATGTGTGCTGGGAGGCAGTTGAACAGTCTCGGGCCCCTGACACTTATTGTATGGTCTCTTAACGTGCTAGTGACACCCCTGCTTTTCATTGGGGGGATGGTGCATCGTCTGCCAAGTCTTTTGCTTTCGTAGTGAGTGATTTTCGTGTGCACGTTCGGTACTAGTCCCTCTAGGATTTTCCAGGTGTATATAATCATGTATCTCTCCCTCCTGCGTTCCAGGGAATACAGGTTTAGAAACCTCAAGCGCTCCCAGTAATTGAGGTGTTTTATCTCCGTTATGCGCGCCGTGAAAGTTCTCTGTACATTTTCTAGGTCGGTCACATCTTGAACACTATATGCTTAATTGTCCACTTATTGAGGAATACAGAGACAGACAGTATAATAACCTATGTGACATGTCAAGATATCTTATTAATGAAAATAAGATACCAGATATACTAAGCAAATTTCCTAAATTTGCTTGTAACAGATAAGTGTACTATAGATATGTAGATATAAATCCATATGTATTCCTGTTAACCCCTTGGGGCCTAGTTCCTGGGCCTTTTGTGTATCCATATGCTCTTGCGCTACCGTCCACAGGATGGATATGGGGTGCACAATAAACTAGCCACTTCGGTGGCAAAATCTAAAAAAAATGTAAAAAAGTCTATTAATTCTCTAACGGTTTTGGTGGGAAGCCGGTTACTGAACTTAGGAGAGGGTGTGGGCGTCCTGCTCTGCTGAGGTTTGGCAAGGTGGCCCACCGGATCTAATTGGAAACTTCAAGTTTCTATCTCTATTTACAAAGGAAGTTTTATTCCTTTTCTTTCATGGCCCAGCTCTTATTTTCATGAAAAATAGTAGATCTCATAGTATATAGGTCTGTTAGTATACTCAGTGTTATGTCCATAATTCTAGAGAAGGCTGTATACTGTCTAGTAACTAAGTATCTTATTGACAAAAACATTCTGCATAGTTACCAGTCAGGTTTCAGGAGATCTCATTCAACCGACACCTCCCTCATTAATTTGATGGATTACCTTTTAGTTTAATATGTTTATTATGCACCCCATACCCATCCTGTGGGCGGTAGTCAAAAGATTACAGAGGTACATAATTGGTCCAGGGACTGGGCCTCAAAGTTTTGATAGCTGAGCAAGTTACAGAGGTAATGAATTCACAATTTACAAAGGTAATGAACTCACAATTTACAAAGGTAATGAACTCCAGGTAGGTCTAGTCACAATCATGACAAGTTACAAAGGTATTTACAGATTACAGAGGTACACAATGGGTCCAGGGACCGGGCTCCAAAGTTTTGATGGCTGAACTAGGTACAAGGTAATGAACTCACAAGTTACAAAGGTAATGAACTCACAAGTTACAAAGGTAATGAATACTGTAAGAATGGTTACTTACGTTTATACATGGCTGCAATCATGAACAAATTTTAGAGTAATGAGCAATTCACACTTCCACACCCGGTCACAACTGTAGTGAGTTATTGGTGCAAATGTTGATTGCTGAGTCTCTCTCTCACACACACACACACACACACACACACACACACACACACACATACAAATTCATACACACACACACATAAACACACACACACACACACACACACACACACACACACACACACACACACACACACATACATAGAACACTTAACTCTGATATTAACCCTTCCCTCAAACATCTCCTTACCAACCTCAACAGAACACATGACCATAACACAAGGCACAGATCACTCTTTGATGTTCCTCGTGTCCATCTCACGCTATGCAAAAACTCAATGCACATAAAAGGCCATAAAATCTGGAATTCATTACCTGTAAATATAAAAGAAACACTGTTTATAAATTCAAGTCTCTTCTCAAAGATCACTTACTCACCCAAAACCAAATATATACTGAATAACTGAACCTTATAAATTGTATATCTTAAATGTTTCTCACAATTATATCGCATAAATGTTAAACCTAAGACCCAATCTAACTGTTATTTTTTAAATACACTACCTAACAGAATACTCCATTCTACTGAATGTACGGCAATGCATGCAACCATATGACCTGTCTTTGTAATACTCGTTTGTGCTTTCTTGTTATCTGTTTACAAAAATGTTTTACCACTGAATACATCTTTGCTTAGTTAATCTTAAGTTAATTTTAAGCCAGCCCGTAATGCTATGCATACAAGTGGCTTTGGCATGCTGCTCTTACCTGTATTTTTTTGTACCTCTGTATGTTCAAATTATTAAATAAATAAATAAATAAATAAAAAAAGAAGGGAACATCAAGAGGGTATATACCAACAAGTGTTGGATGATATGCGAACAACCGAGGAGGATGTGCAGAAGGTGCTAAGTGACCTTGATACCTCAAAGGCGATGGGATCGGACATCTCCCCGTGGGTCCTAAGAGAAGGAGCAGAGATGCTGTGCATGCCCCTAACCACAATCTTCAACACATCCCTTGAAACTGGGCAACTACCTGAGAAATGGAAGACAGCAAATGTAGTCCCTATATTTAAGGAAACAGAAACGAGGCACTAAACTACAGACCTGTGTCTCTGACATGTATAGTATGCAAAGTCATGGAGAAGATTATCAGGAGGAGAGTGGTGGAACACCTGGAATGGAACAAGATTATAAATGAAAACCAGCATGGGTTCATGGAAGGCAAATCCTGTATCACAAACCTTCTGGAGTTTTATGACAAGGTAACAGAAGTAAGACACGAGAGAGAGGGGTGGGTTGATTACATTTTCCTGGACTGCAGGAAGACCTTTGACACAGTTCCTCACAAAAGATTAGTGCAGAAGCTGGAGGATCAGGCGCATATAACAGGCAGGGCACTGCAATGGATCAGGGAATACCTGACAGGGAGGCAACAATGAGTCATGGTACGTGAAGAGGTATCACAGTGGGCGCCTGTGACGAGTGGGGTCCCACAGGGGTCAGTTCTAGGACCAGTGCTATTTTTGATATATGCGAAAGACATGATGGAAGGAATAGACTCTGAAGTGTCCCTATTCGCAGATGATGTGAAGCTGATGAGAAGAATTAAATCGGATGAGGATGAGGCAGGACTGCAAAGAGACCTGGACAGGCTGGACATGTGGTCCAGAAACTGGCTTCTCGAATTCAATCCTGACAAATGCAAAGTCATGAAGATTGGAGAGGGGCAAAGAAGACCGCAGACAGAGTATAGGATAGGTGGACAAAGACTACAGACCTCACTCAAGGAGAAAGATCTTGGGGTGACCATAACACCGAGCACGTCACCAGAGGCACACATCAACCAAATAATTGCTGCAGCATACGGGCGCCTGGCAAACCTGAGAATAGCGTTCCGATACCTTAATAAGGAATCGTTCAAGACACTGTACACTGTATATGTTAGGCCCATACTGGAGTATGCAGCACCAGTCTGGAACCCACACCTGGTCAAGCACGTCAAGAAGTTAGAGAAAGTACAAAGGTTTGCAACAAGGCTAGTTGCAGAGCTCAGGGGAATGTCATACGAGGAAAGGTTGAGGGAAATCGGACTGACGACACTGGAGGACAGAAGGGTCAGGGGAGACATGATAACGACATACAAGATACTGCGGGGAATAGATAAGGCGGACAGAGACAGGATGTTCCACAGAGGGGACACAGAAACAAGGGGTCACAATTCGAAGCTGAAGACTCAGACGAGTCACAGGGACGTTAGGAAGTATTTCTTCAGTCATAGAGTCGTCAGGAAGTGGAATAGCCTAGCAAGTGAAGTAGTGGAGGCAGGAACCATACATAGTTTTAAGAAGAGGTATGACAAAGCTCAGGAAGCAGAGAGGGAGAGGACCTAGTAGCGGTTGGTGAAGAGGCGGGGCCAGGAGCTGAGTCTCGACCCCTGCAACCACAATTAGGTGAGTACACAGAGGAGCTAGGACTCGACACCTGCAACCTCAACTAGGTGAGTACACACACACACACACACACACACACACACACACACACACATACACAAGGTGGACAGAGATAGGATGTTCCAGAGAGGGGACACAGAAACAAGGGGTCACAACTGGAAGCTGAAGACTCAGACGAGTCACAGGGACTTTAGGAAGTATTTCTTCAGTCATAGAGTTGTCAGCAAGTGGAATAGCCTAGCAAGTGAAGTAGTGGAGGCAGGAACCATACATAGTTTTAAGAAGAGGTATGACAAAGCTCAGGAAGCAGAGAGAGAGAGGATCCAGTAGCGATCAGTGAAGAGGCGGGGCCAGGAGCTGAGTCTCGACCCCTGCAACCACAATTAGGTGAGTACAATTAGGTGAGTACACACACACACACACACACACATACACACACACACACACACACACACACACACACACACACACACATGCACACACATACACACACACATACACACATACACACACACACACACACACACACACACACACACACACACACACACACACACACACATTCACACACACACACACACATACACACACACACACACACACACACACACACACACACACACACACACACACACACTCACACACTCACACACATACACATGGATTACCTGAGAACTGAAATGTCGCTAGGGAATTTCATAGGAATGGTAACTTTAGACTTGCAAAGGCCTTCGATACATTCAACAATATATTATGTAAGAAACTACAAGCAATCGGCATAAGTTTTGTAGAATGGTTGAAGTCCTACCTGAGCAACAGGAAACAGTTTGTCAAGATCAACAACACAGAATCAGAACCCCTGCCAGTAGCATGTGGGGTTCCCCAGGGTAGTAGTCTGGGTCTTTTACTTTTCTCACGAAATCGCAATGACACGATTGCAAACAAACCATACCACGGATGGGGATAGAACCCGCGATCAGAGAGTCTCAAAACTCCAGACCGTCGCGTTAACCACTGGGCCAGCTAGCCACAATAAGATTTATCCAACTAGGTATATTTCTACACCATAGGTCACAGTGGTGCCTATGCTAAATTTCCTATGGTATAGAAATATACCTAGTTAGATGAACCTTATTGTGGCTAGCTGGTCCAGTGGCCAATGCGACGGTCTGGAGTTTCGAGACTCTGATCGCGGGTTCTATACCCACCCATGGTATGGTTTCCTTTACTTTTCTTGTGTTACGTGAATGACAGGCATATCAGTGTCAAATGCAAGCTTCTACTGTATGCAGATGATAGTGCTCTGTTAGTATCAAGTAAAGACCACAAGACATTGCTAATGGACTATCACTAGAACTAGAGTCCTGCAGCAAACGGTTGGCAGACAACAAATTATCACTATACCTCAGGAAAACGGAAACCATATTCTTTGGTAGGAAATTTAAATTGAAAAAGGTAAAAATTTAATGTCCATTGTAATAGGAAACCTATTATTACAGTAAATTCAGTGAAATATCTGGGAATCCCCTTTGACCCATACATGTCGTAACTAATAGGGAACAGTATAGTAAAGAAAGCGAATGCCAGAATAAAGTTTCTCTACATACAGGCTCAGTGTCTACTAACTGAGGCTCGCAGGACACTATGTCTAGCACTCATACAATGTATTATGAATTACTCTTGCTTTTCATGGTACTCTGCTTTAACAAAAAAAAACAAACTGAAAGATAAGCTACAAATCACCCAGAACAAAGTGGTGAGATTCATCCTGGACCTGGGTCCAAGAGAGCATTTAGGCCAGATTGAATTAAAACAACTTGATATGTTGAATGTTGAAGACAGATTAAATCAACTAAAGCTAAATCACGTTTATAAAATTATTCACAACTAGTGTTCTCAATATTTTACTGCCAATTTTGTTAAGGCTAGGAACCAAAGCAATTATAGAACTAGGGGAAGGGAGAACAACATTGCAGTACCTAGAGTCAGTGGTCAGGCTTCAAATACTTTTTTTCTGTACTGAAATAAAAGATTAGAACAGACTGGCTGCATATGTCAAAGCCTCTTAGAGCATGAACCAGTTCAAGAAGAGAGCCATAATGTATCTCATGAACAAGACTACAGAAAGAGAGGAGAGTGATCTTATAGTCTGATCCTATTTTTAATGTCAATGAATTTTACCTCTCCCCTAGTATATCTTGTTCTTGTAACTGCTGATTTATAACCCACTATGATAACATGAACGTAGATAAGTATATTTATGCAGCAACTTGCAATGTGAACAGACTGACTGGTGTTGTAGTGGCCAGGCTTAGGCTTGGTTACAAGTACTGACTGTTGTTGTAGTGGCCAGGTTTAGGCTTGGTTACAAGTACTGACTGATGTTGTAGTGGCCAGGCTTAGGCTTGGTTACAAGTACTGACTGATGTTGTAGTGGTCAGGCTTAGGCTTGGTTACAGGTACTGACTGATGTTGTAGTGGTCAGGCTTAGTCTTCGTTATAAGTACTGACTGATGTTGTAGTGGCCAGGCTTAGGCCTGGTTACAAGTACTGACTGATGTTGTAGTGGCCAGGTTTAGTCTTGGTTACAAGTACGGACTGATGTTGTAGTGGCCAGGCTTAGGCCTGGTTACAAGTACTGACTGATGTTGTAGTGGCCAGGTTTAGTCTTGGTTACAAGTACTGACTGATGTTGTAGTGGCCAGGCTTAGGCTTGGTTACAAGTACTGACTAATGTTGTAGTGGCCAGGCTTAGTCTTCGTTATAAGTACTGACTGATGTTGTAGTGGCCAGGCTTAGGCCTGGTTACAAGTACTGACTGATGTTGTAGTGGCCAGGCTTAGGCTTGGTTACAAGTACTGACTGATGTTGTAGTGGTCAGGCTTAGGCTTGGTTACAAGTACTTCTGGCAGTTTGGGAGACACACAGATGATGATCAAACTAAGTGCAAATTATGTGATCAGGCATATGGTCACTGTCTTGAACACTATGTGCTTAATTGTCCACTTATTGAGGAATACAGAGACAGACAGTATAATAAGGTATGTGAAATGTCAAGATATCTTATTAATGAAAATAAGATACCAGATATACTAAGCAAATTTCCTAAATTTGCTTGTAACAGATAAGTGAACAATAGATATGTAGATATAAATCCATATGCATTCCTGTTAACCCTTTGGGGCCTAGTTCCTGGGCCTTTTGTGTATCCATATGCTCTCGCGCTACCGTCCGCAGGATGGATATGACCTGCACTATAAACTAGCCACTTCAGTGGCAATATCTAAAAAAATTAAAAAAACAAAAGATATTTGTTTTTAACTTTTAAATAAGTAATACTTATCACAAGGACCCGAATGGAAATAAGTCACTTTGACTTTTTTTGGTTCTCCTAAGTTCTCTACACATATGTTGCTATGATAATAATAAAAATAATATCATCGTCTTTATTTCTACCAGTACATGTACAAGGTATACAGACCATAGCTGACATCAATGACATACTACTATAAAGTCACTTATTATGCTGAGCATTTCCCGCAAATTAGGTTACTTTTATCCCAGGATGCGACCCACACCTGCCCACTAACACTGATGGGTGAACATAGACAACCAGTGTAAGTAAACACGCCCAATGTTTCTACCCTTGCTGGGAATCAAACGCAGACCTCACCGTGGGAAGCGAGAACTTTAGCCACCAGGTCACAGGCGACCATGTTTACCTGGAGTTTACCTGGAGAGAGTTCCGGGGGGGTCAACGCCCCCGCGGCCCGGTCTGTGACCAGGACTCCTGGTGGATCAGAGCCTGATCAACCAGGCTGTTGCTGCTGGCTGCACGCAAACCAACATACGAGCCACAGCCCGGCTGATCCGGAACTGACTTTAGGTGCTTGTCCAGTGCCAGCTTGAAGACTGCCAGGGGTCTGTTGGTAATCCCCCTTATGTGTGCTGGGAGGCAGTTGAACAGTCTCGGGCCCCTGACACTTATTGTATGGTCTCTTAACGTGCTAGTGACACCCCTGCTTTTCATTGGGGGGATGGTGCATCGTCTGCCAAGTCTTTTGCTTTCGTAGTGAGTGATTTTCGTGTGCAAGTTCGGTACTAGTCCCTCTAGGATTTTCCAGGTGTATATAATCATGTATCTCTCCCGCTTGCGTTCCAGGGAATACAGTTTTAGGAACCTCAAGCGCTCCCAGTAATTGAGGTGTTTTATCTCCGTTATGCGTGCCGTGAAGGTTCTCTGTACATTTTCTAGGTCGGCAATTTCACCTGCCTTGAAAGTTAGTTAGTTAGTTTAATATGTTTATTATGCACCCCATACCCATCCTGTGGGCGGTAGTCAAAAGATTACAGAGGTACATAATTGGTCCAGGGACTGGACTCCAAAGTTTTGATAGCTGAGCAAGTTACAGAGGCAATGAACTCACAATTTACAAAGGTAATGAACTCACAATTTACAAAGGTAGTGAACTCACAATTTACAAAGGTAATGAACTCCAGGTAAGTCTGGTCACAATCATGACAAGTTACAAAGGTATTTACAGATTACAGAGGTACGTAATGGGTCCAGGGACTGGGCCCCCAAAGTTTTGATAGCTGAACTAGGTACAAAGGTAATGAGCTCACAAGTTACAAAGGTAATGAATTCTGTAGAATGGTTACTTACGTTTATACTTTGGCTACAATCATGAACAAATTATAGAGTAATGAGCAATTCACACTTCCACACCCGGTCACAACTGTAATGAGTTATTGGTGCAAATATTGATTGTTGAGTCACACACACCACACACACACACACACACACACACACACACACACACACACACACACACACACACACACACACACACACACACACACACACACACACACACACACACACTTTAGTTTAATATCTTTATGCACCCCATACCCATCCTGTGGGCGGTAGTCAAAAGATTACAAAGGTACATAATAGGTCCAGTGACTGGACCCCAAAGTTATGATAGCTGAACTAGTTACAAAGGTAATGAACTCCAGGTAGATCTGGTCACTAATCATGGCAAGTTACAGAGGTAATGAATCAGCTTCACTCCTATACATGGTTACAGTCATGAACAAATTACAAAGTAATGAACCACTGATACGTCTACACCTGGTCACAATTGTAATGAGTTATAAATACAAATATTAAGTGGATCATACACCCACACTAGCGCGCGCGCGCACATACACACACGAGGGCGCACGCACGGACATGTGCACACGAGCGTACAAATATATGCATACACACAAGGACGCACACCCACACACACACACCCACACACCAATGTTATATAATTCAAGTAAAGGATTACCTGGTACTCGACACAGCAATCTGAGTATGTTGTAAGTAATACCATCCTCACCAGGCGACGTGGAGTTGCCCTTAGTTAGTGCTGCATCAAGTTCATAATTAGTTGAGACAGACAGGAGCGACCTGTTCTAAACCCATGTTGCCCTGGGTTGTGTAACTGATGGGTTTCTAGATGGGTGGTGATCTTGCTTCTTAGGACCCTTTCAAAGATTTTTATGATATGGGATGTTAGTGCTATCGGTCTGTAGTTCATTGCTGTTGCTTTACTGCCCACTTTGTGGAGTGGGGCTATGTCTGTTGTTTTTTGTAACTGTGGGACGACCCCCGTGTCCATGCTCCCTCTCCATAGGATGGAAAAGGCTCGTGATAGGGGCTTCTTGCAGTTCTTGATGAACACGGAGTTCCACGAGTCTGGCCCTGGGGCAGAGTGCATGGGCATGTCATTTATCGCCTGTTCGAAGTCATTTGGCGTCAGGATAACATCGGATAGGCTTGTGTTAACCAGATTTTGTGGCTCTCTCATAAAAAATTAATTTTGATCTTCGACTCTCAGTCTGGTTAGCGGCTTGCTAAAAACTGAGTCATATTGGGACTTGAGTAGCTCACTCATTTCCTTGCTGTCATCTGTGTAGGACCCATCTTGTTTAAGTAGGGGCCCAATACTGGACGTTGTTCTCGACTTTGATTTGGCATAGGAGAAGAAATACTTTGGGTTTCTTTCGATTTCATTTATGGCTTTTAGTTCTTCCCGCGATTCCTGACTCCTATAAGATTCCTTTAGCTTAAGTTCGATGCTTGCTATTTCTCTGACCAGTGTCTCCCTACGCATTTCAGATATATTGACCTCTTTTAGCCGCTCTGTTATTCTTTTCCGTCGCCTGTAAAGGGAGCGCCTGTCTCTTTCTATTTTACATCTACTCCTCCTTTTTCTTAGAGGAATAAGCCTTGTGCATACATAGAGTGCCACCAAGTTAATCTGTTCTAGGCATAAGTTGGGGTCTGTGTTGCTTAGCATATCTTCCCAGCTTATATCGGTTAGGACTTGGTTTACTTGGTCCCACTTTATGTTTTTGTTATTGAAGTTGAATTTGGTGAATGCTCCCTCGTGACTAGTCTCATTATGTCGGTCTGGGGCTCCACGCATACATGTCTGAACCTCAATTATGTTGTGATCTGAGTATATTGTTTTTGATATGGTGACATTTCTTATCAGATCATCATTGTTAGTGAAGATGAGGTCTATTGTATTATCCAGTCTAGTAGGCTCTATTATTTGCTGGTTTAAATTGAATTTTATGCAGAGATTTAAAAGCTCGTGTGAGTGTGAGTTTTCATCAGAGCTGCCTCCTGGTGTTATTACTGCAACAATATTATTTGCTATATTCCTCCATTTTAGGTGCCTTAAGTTGAAATCCCCCAGGAGCAAGATGTTGGGTGCAGGAGCTGGAAGATTTTCCAGACAGTGGTCAATTTTTAACAGCTGTTCCTGGAATTGCTGGGATGTTGCATCCGGAGGCTTGTAGACTACCACAATGACTAGGTTTTGGTTCTCGACCTTTA
Organism: Cherax quadricarinatus; assembly: GCF_038502225.1. Taxonomy (NCBI): domain Eukaryota; kingdom Metazoa; phylum Arthropoda; class Malacostraca; order Decapoda; family Parastacidae; genus Cherax; species Cherax quadricarinatus. Next base: position 15,361,907 of record NC_091353.1, read on the forward strand.
CTGCTAAAACTTCCACTACATCATTTGAAACATTTAGCAGTTCTGTGCAAACAAGTGACTCTGCAATGTACAGGCCTACCCCCCCCCCCCTCCTTTTGCCTGTTCACTCTGTCACATCTGTATAGGTTGTAACCTGGGATCCATATTTCGTTGTCCAAGTGATCCTTTATGTGGGTCTCAGTGAAAGCCGCGAACATTGCCTTTGCCTCTGCAAGCAGTCCACGGATGAAAGGTATTTTGTTGTTTGTTGCTGGCTTTAGACCCTGTATATTTGCAAAGAAGAATGTTATCGGACTGGTGGTATTGTTGGTACTGGGGGGGATTTTTTTTTCCGGCATTAGTATGATAATCTTTGTAATTGTATTTGTGTATACCTGAATAAACTTACTTTGCTTACTACTTACTCCCTCACTCACCCACTCACTCAGTTGCTCACTTACTCACATAAGAAGAATACGGAGTCAACTATTATTAGAGCATAAATAATGGAGGGAGTCAAGCGATATGACTTACTCAATCACTCACTCACCCACTTACTCACTTACCCACTCGCTCACTAACTCACCCACTCACTAACTTGCTCACCCACTCACTAACTCACTCACTTACCCACTCACTCATTCACTCACCCATTCACTCACCCACCCACTCACTCACCCACTCACTCACTCACCCATTCACTCACCCACTCATTCACTCACCCACTCACTCACCCACCCACTCGCCCACTCACTCACCTACTCACTCACCCAGTCACTCACTCACCTACTCACTCACCCACTCACTCACCCATTCACTCACTCACCCACCCACTCACCCACCCACTCACTCACCCATTCACTCAGCCACCCACTCAGCCACCCACTCACTCACCCACTCACTCACCCATCCACTCACCCATTCACTCACCCACTCACCCACCCACTCACCTACTCACTCACCCAGTCACCCACCCACGCACCCATCCACTCACCCACGCATCCACCCACTCACTCACCCACGCATCCACCCACTCACTCACCCACGCATCCACCCACTCACTCACCCACCCACTCACCCACCCATCCACTCACCCACGCATCCACCCATTCACCCACCCACTCACTCACCCACCCATCCACTCACTCACCCACCCACTCACTCACCCACCCACTCACCTACTCACTCACTCACCCACGCATCCACCCACTCACTCGCCCACCCACTCACTCACCCACCCACTCACCCACCCACTCACCCATTCACTCACCCACTCACCCACCCACTCACTGCTATCATCAAGTCAGGTTGGACACAACATAAGCCGTCAGTGGCCCTGATAAACCCAACAAAGAAAGAAGAGTGGTCAGGTTGTTTCAGCTGCTGCTGTGTTATCTACCTGCTTCTCCTCCTCATTATCATCATCAAGGATCAGCGGATAACTGTGCCATCATTATCCTGCCTCCAGTCACCTCTTTACTCCATATGGAATTTGACGATGAGTTTTACCTGGAGGAAGATAAACTGTGAGTTGACAGTCAAGGTTCACCTGTCTATGACAGTCAAGGTTCACCTGTCTATGACAGTCAAGGTTCACCTGTCTATGACAGTCAAGGTTCACCTGTCTATGACAGTCAAGGTTCACCTGTCTATGACAGTCAAGGTTCACCTATGACAGTCAAGGTTCACCTGTCTATGACAGTCAAGGTTCACCTGTCTATGACAGTCAAGGTTCACCTGTCTATGACAGTCAAGGTTCATCTGTCTATGACAGTCAAGGTTCATCTATGAGAGTCAAGGTTCACCTGTCTATGACAGTCAAGGTTCATCAGTCTATGACAGTCAAGGTTCACCTGTCTATGACAGTCAAGGTTCATCTGTCTGTTACAGTCAAGGTTCACCTGTCTGACAGTCAAGGTTCATCTGTCTATGACAGCCAAGGTTCACCTGTCTGTGACAGTCAAGGTTCACCTGTCTGTGACAGCCAAGGTTCGCCTGTCTGTGGCAGTTAAGGTTCACCTGTCTGTGACAATCAACGTTTACTTGTCTGTGACAGTCAAGGTTCAACTGTCTATGACAGTCAGGGTCCACTTGTCTATGACAGTCAGTGTCCACTTGTCTATGACAGTCAGCTGTCTTAGTTACTTACGACAGAGTGCTGTCTTAGTTACCTATGACAGAGAGCTGTTTTAGTTACCTATGACAGAGAGCTGGCAAAGTTACCTACGACAGCTGGCAGAGTTACCTACAATAGAGAGCTGTCTTAGTTACCTATGACAGAGAGCTGTCTTAGTTACCTATGGCAGAGAGCTGTCTTAGTTACCTACAAGAGAGAGCTGGCAAAGATACATATGACAGAGACCTGGCAAAGTTACCTACGACAGCTGGCAGAGTTACCCACAATAGAGAGCTATCTTAGTTACCTACGACAGAGAGCTGTCTTAGTTACCTATGACAGAGAGCTGTCTTAGTTACCTACAAGAGAGAGCTGACAGAGATACCTATGACAGAGCGCTGTCTTAGTTACCTACGACAGAGAGCTGTTTTAGTTACCTATGACAGAGAGCTGACAAAGTTACCTTTGACAGAGAGCTGGCAAAGTTACCTATGACAGAGCTGGCAGAGTTACCTACAATAGAGAGCTGTCTTAGTTACCAACAACAGAGAGCTGTCTTAGTTACCTATGACAGAGAGCTGGCAAAGTTACCTATGAAAGAGAGCTGTCTTAGTTACCTATGACAGAGAGCTGTCTTAGTTACCTATGACAGAGAGCTGGCAAAGTTACCTATGAAAGAGAGCTGGCAAAGTTACCTATGACAGAGAGTTGGCAGAGTTACCTACAACAGAGAGCTGACAGAGTTACCTACGACAGAAAGCTGGCAGAGTTACCTATAACAGAGAGCTGACACGGTTACCTACGACAGAGCTAGCAGAGTTACCTACAACAGAGACCTTGCAGAGTTGCCTATGAAAGAGAGCTGTCTTAGTTACCTATGACAGAGAGCTGGCAGAGTTACATATGACAGCTGTCTTAGTTACCTATGACAGAGAGCTGGCAGAGTTACCTACGACAGAGCTGGCAGAGTTACCTACAATAGAGAGCTGTCTTAGTTACCTACGACAGAGAGCTGTTTTAGTTACCTACAAGAGAGAGCTGGCAGAGATACCTACGACAGAGTGCTGTCTTAGTTACAACAGAAAACTGGCAGAGTTACCTACGACAGAGAGCTTGCAGAGTTACCTACGAAAGAGAGCTGTCTTAGTTATCTACAACAAAGAGCTGGCAGAGTTACCTATTTACCTATGACAGAGAGCTGTCTTAGTTACCTATGACAGAGAGCTGTCTTAGTTACGTACAACGGAGAGCTGGCAGAGATACCTATGACAGAGAGCTGTCTTAGTTACCTGTGATAGAGAGCTGGCAGAGTTACCTATGACAGAGAGTTGGCTGAGTTACCTATGACAGAGAGCTGGTAGAGTTACCTATGACAGAGAGCTGGTAGAGTTACCTACAACAGGAGACTGTGTCGCAGTTATCTACGGCAGGGGACTGTGTCACAGTCATGTATGACAGGAGGACTGTGTCACAGTTATCTACGACAGGATTGTATTACAGTTACTTATGACAGGGGACTGTCACAGTTACCTATGACAGGAGAATGTGTCACGGTTATCTACGGCAGGAGAATGTGTCAGAGTTACCTACAACAAGAAACTGTGTCACAGTTATGTATGACAGGGGACTGTGCCACAGTTACCTATGACAGGAGACTGTCACAGTTATGTATGACAGGACTGTGTCACAGTTATCTATGACAGGACTGTGTCACAGTTACCTACAACAGGGGACTGTGTCACAGTTGTCTACAACAGGGGACTGTATCACAGTTGTCTACGACAAGGGACTGTGTCACAGTTACCTACAAGGGACTTTGTCACAGTTACCTACGACAGGGGACTGTGTCACAGTTACCTGTGACAGGGGACTATGTCACATTTACCAATGACATGGGACTGTGTCACAGTTAAAGCAAGGGACTGTGTCACAGTTACAGCAGGTTACTGTGTAACAGTTACAGCAGGGGGACTGTCACAGTTACAGCAGGTTACTGTGTCACAGTTACAGCAGGGGACTGTGTCACAGTTACAGCAGGGGACTGTGTCACAGTTACCTACAACAAGGACTGTGTTACAGTTACATACAACAGGGACTGTGTCATAGTTACAACAGGGGACTGTGTCATAGTTACAACATTGGATTGTGTCAGTTACCTGTAACAATTGAATGTGTCACAGTTACCTACAACACTTAGACTGCATCACAGTTACCCATGACGGGACTGTCACAATTACCCATGACGGGACTGTCACAATTACCCACGACAGGGACTATGTCATAGTTACCTACAAGACTAGACTGCATCACAGTTACCCGTGACGGGACTCTCACAATTACCCACAACAGGGGACTGTGTCACATTTACCTACAACACTAGAATGCATCACAGTTACCCATGATGGGACTCTCACAATTACCCACAACAGGGGACTGTGCCACAGTTACCTACAACACTAGACTGCATCACAGTTACCCATGACGGGACTCTCACAATTACCCACGACAGGGGACTGTGTCACAGTTACTTGTTTCAGAGAGCTGCCACACTCAACAATAGCATTTTTTTTTACCCTGGACGGAAATCCATTAATCTTTAATATTATAAATAAAGTCCATGCTGTCCAGTCCATGAAAGAAAATAATTACTTGTGAAATTTTATTTTGGTGATAAAATAAGAAAATCAATTTTATAAATTCCTTTTTATTATATGGGTTCTGCAGCGGAGACAGTAATATTTTGAACAGATAGGAAAAAAGTTTTATATTGTTATGTACATTTAATAACATAACCCTGTCAAACTCAGCCAAATGTAACCTAGCCTAGACCAGCCATAAAATTCTTGGTTAGGTTAAGTTGGGTAACACTATTTTAGGTTATATAAAAAAAAATTTCCAAGTTGAGAATGGATTTTGTAAGAATCATTAAGTTGTATTGAAATAGTTCCACTAAACAGGTCATGGGGGGTGGGGTATCAGTGATATCTTTTATGCTTTTTACTTAATTAAAAAAAAATTCCTTACAGAATTGTAGAGCATGAAAAATCGAACATAATTACCAAAAAAAATAATAAAAATTTAAACTTTTATGGCAAGTTAAAGATTGGCAAATTGAAATCTATAGATCCTGGTGATGTTATGTCTTCCAGTTGCCCACATGGACATATTTGTACATTGCACCCAGTTTTAGAGTTAATGTTAAGAATATCCAAATTATATAGATATGTATGTAATTCTGTCTCCATGGGGAAGTGGAATAGAATTCTTCCTCCATAAGCCATGCGTGTCGTAAGAGGCGACTAAAATGCCAGGAGCAAGGGGCTAGTAACCCCTTCTCCTGTATATATTACTAAATTTGAAAGGAGAAACTTTCATTTTTCCTTTTGGGCCACCCCACCTCGGTGGGATACGGCTGGTACGTTGAAAGAAGAAGATATGTAATTCTGTGAAATTTTTAAAATTTTTTGGCTTATTTGTTATACAGTATTGTACAATTTTTTCATGAATTTTTAAGACCCTTGATGTGTGGTGTATGTCAGTAATTATTATTCCAGCTGACAGAGTATACCAGATGGTCTGTCACACACACTGTTGGTTTCATTGCATACTCTCTTGGTGCCTACCACTGTATTGATGCTTTTATGCACTGTTGGTACCATCATACTGTAGTTATGGTAGCTAATAAAGGGTGCCACCATAATTGTGAGCACTGCTTGATCTAACTTAATAAAACAGTAGTACCACAGGAGAGGTGGTAATCCTTTTCAAGAAGAGTAAAGCTACTTCTGCATGTTAGACTCTTCATCTCATTTCATAGCAGACTTTGTGACCTGACAAGGCCAGCTCTTTATATGTTACAAGTCTCAATGGTTAAAATACTCATAGTGACAATGTCAGACTTTATACCCAAAACAGATGCTGTCATCACAGATGGTTCAGTACTGGTTAAGACATCCCATTATTGATCAAAAATTTGTGAAAACTTTGGAAGAGTCTTTTTCCCAGATTAGAACTGAACTGCATCATTAGAAATCTTCCTTATGAAGAAAGATTGAAGACTCTTAAATTACATTCACTTGTTAGACGAAGAATGAGAGGAGACCTGATCGAAGTGTATAAGTGGAAGATAGGTATTAATAAAGGGGATATTAATAAGGTCTTGAGGATATCTCTCCAAGAGAGAACCCGCAGTAATGGATTTAAATTAGATAAGTTTAGATTTAGAAAGGACACAGGAAAGTATTGGTTTGGAAATAGGGTAGTTGATGAGTGGAACAGTCTACCTAGTTGGGTTATTGAGGCTAGGACTTTGGGTAGTTTCAAATTTAGGTTGGATAAGTACATGAGTGGGAGGGGTTGGATTTGAATGGGACTTACATATCAGAGCTTATTTCTTGGGTAGCATTGAAAATTGGATTGGTCAAATGTTTTGTTAGTGGGATGAATTGTAAAGGACCTGCCTAGTATGGGCCAACAGGCCTGCTGCAGTGTTCCTCCTTTCTTATGTTCTTATGTTCTTAATTAACATTGTTTGATGTGGCACTGAAATCTGGAGATTTGAGATCATCTGAGAGTGCACGGTGTCAGTTCTGACATGCTAATTTAGTCTGCCCTTTCAGAAAGTGCTAAATGACTTGTGCAGGATTAGCATTTTATGCAAATATGATAATAATATAGTGGCCTTGTATGACAGGTCCAGGGCAGCTATAAATGTCAGTGTTGCAGGATTGGGGCTAATCACCACAAACAGAGGTCATGTGGTTTGAGTCCACCAACTCAGGTTGGCCACAAGAAGCAAAGCTTGCTCTCCACCTGGTAGGGTGTATCTGGGATCAAGCAACTGTTCCTAGGTATACATAGAAAACCCATGGCTCAGTTGGTAGCTCTCTCGCCTCACACTGAGTGTCCAAGGTTCAGACCTTGGCACAGGTGAAAATATTGGGCATGTTTCCTTATCTGCTGTCCCTGTTCACCTAACAATGATTAGGTATCTGGGTGTTAGTCAATTGGTATGGGTCACATCCTGGGGAACAAGATTGAAGGACCCCAGTGGAAATAAGACAGACAGTCCTCGATGACGTGTTGACTTTCTTGGGTTATCCTTAGTGGCTAACCTGTGATCACCATAACAAAATTTAGTGATAAAGGGCTGTAAAAACTTCAAACACTTTACAGACTTTTGGACAATGTCAATTTTACTGTGAAATTGTGGCCATCTTGAAAAAATGACAGTCATTTTGAAGGCTCATGAGCACTTGAAAGATGGAATAAGAAATTAATTTTTCAGCTGGGTTGCATACTCTTCAACTTTTTTTATTTTTGTAAATGAACATCAGTAAAGAAATCTGTGACTGCCATCTTGAATTTTCAAGTGACTCATTGACTGGATTTGAAGAATGTTCCATTAAGAATAGCCTTGCTGTTTTATGCTTGTACAGTATTAGCACATGAAAGGTACTTTCTATTACTTGTAGTATCTTTAAATTGGCCATGAAGGAACCTTCTTCATAAGATACTATGCTACCATATAGACTCATGGGATCTCTCTCTCTCTGGTATGTACTCCTTCATTTACCATTTCCATAATGTATACCTTAAACCAATCTCTTCAATTCTTTTCACCCTACTCTTGTACAGTATATTCTTGCATGTTCATACCATCATAGAGCAGTATTTCTTTACAGGTGCTACTCAACTCATGATGAGATTACATTCCGACAGACCCAACGTAAGTCAAAAATATCGTAGGTCAAATATGAATATGATATGATAAATGAATAAGTAAGTAAATAACTACTGTCACTGAATAAGTAAACAAATAATTACTGAAAAGAACTAAATACCAGTATTGTTAAGTTTCACCTTCAAAGTAATTGCTTTTGCAGCATTGTAAAGTCAAAATATCGTAAGTCAAACCATTGTAAGTTGAGGATCACCTGTATATCTTCTGTACACTTCTGTCTGACTTACAGTACTTCTTTATGTTTACAGTAAACCTTTGATATTATGAACTAATAGGGGGATTCTTCAAGTGTCCGTTAAATCAGAATGATGTCATAAAAAAGCAAAACAGTGCGCTAAATGACAGATACTGTACTGTATATCTAATGTAGTATTGTATACTTAGTTTACAGATATGTTGTAATTAACATTGATAATAAGGGAGGTAAAAGTACAGTTTAACTAGTGGATTTTGCTTATAATTTTAGAAGTTTGTTATATCAAGGTCCATTATATCAGTGGTTTACTTGAGTTTTCCTTGATTTATGCTGTGTCATGTTATGTGAATTCACTTTTATGCTGTGATCCCCATTTCTACCAGTAATTTGATATATTGGATATCAGAAAGATTAAATATCAGATTGGAAGGAGGGAGTAAGGAGGAAGTGAACATGTTCAGATATTTAAGAGTGAACATGTTGGTGGATGGGTCTCTGAAACATAAGGTGAGCCATAGAATTGATGAGGGGAATAAGGCTAGTGGTGCATTGAGGCATCTCTGGTAACAAAGAACATTTTCCATGAGAGTATAGTGGTACCAACACTATTATATGGGTGTGAAGCATGGGTTGTAAATGTTGCAGCAAGGAGGAGGAGGAGGAGGCAGCTGGAGGCAGTGGAGATGTCATGTTTGTGTGCAATGTAGCAATGTGTGGTGTAATTATTATGCTGAGAATTCATAGTTTGGGGGTTAGAAGGAAGTACGGGATTACTAAAGGTATTATTCAGAGGGCTGGGAAAGGGTTGTTGAGGTGGTTTGGTCATTTAGAGAATATGGAGCAAAATAGGATGACTTGGAGGGTGTATAAATCTGAAGTGGAGGGAAGGCAGAGTAGGGGTCGCCCTAGAAAAGGTTGAAGTGAGGGGGTAAAGGTTTTGTTGGCAGGGGATTTGGACATCTAGCAGGCATGAGTGTGTTAGGAGTGAGTGGAGGCAAGTAATTTTTATGACTTGATGTGCTGTTGGATTGTGAGCAAGATAGCATTTATGAAGGGATTCAGGGAATCTGGTTAGCCAGACTTGAGTCCTAGAGGTGGGGAGTACAGTGCCTACACTCTGAAGGAGGGGTGGAGATATTTGCATTTTGGAGGGACATCTGAACTGTAGTATTGGCACACCTCTAGCAAGACAGCGATAGTGTGAGTGATGGTGAAAGCTTTTTTTTTTTTTTTTTTTTTTTTTTTGTTTATCACCCTACCTTGGCGGGAGACCGAGGCAAGGTGAATTTACATAAAGTAAACCCACATGAGCATGAGATACCTGGCCCCTTAATGTGTAGATTGTTATAATTTGAGCTGTTTCAGAGTGGACAGATCAAATATACTGGACTCTATAGCAGACCTATATAGATGAAATATATATAAATTAAATACAGTACATGATTTTTTTACAGTGTACTTATATTTTCATTATTTTGGAGATTTCATGATGCTACCAGTAAAGTCATCCATATATACAGTGGACCCCCGGTTCGCGATACTAATCCGTTCCTGAGAACTCATCGTAAACCAAAAATATCGGAAAGCGAATCAATTTTCCCCATAAGAAATAATGGAAATCAAATTAATCAGTGCAAGACACCCAAAAGTATGAAAAAAAAAACTTTTACCACATGAAATATTAAGTTTAATGCAATAGAATAGTAATTACAATAACAACAATAACAATAAATAACAATAAATAACGAAAGAATAATTGACACTTACTTTAATGAAGATCTGGTGATGATTGATGGGATGGGAGGAGGGGAGAGTATGGATGGTGTTAGCATTTAGAAGGGAAATCCCCCTCCATTAGGACTTGAGGTAGCAATTCCTTTTCCGGGGTTACTTCCCTTCTTCTTTTAATGCCACTAGGACCAGGTTGAGAGTCACTGGACCTCTGTCGCACAACATATCTGTTGCAGGCAATTTTTTTACCAAATCGTCATGCAACTGCCTAGCCTTTTCACAAATGATTGCTTGAGAGATGCTATCTCCTGCTATCTGTTTTTCATTTATCCACATCAATAACAGTCTCTCAACATTTTCTAACACTTGCGGTCGCTGTTTCGTAATCACAGTTGCACCTTTTGCAAGAACAGCTTCCTTGATAGCCGTTTTATTGCTCACTATAGTAGAGATGGTTGATTGGGGTTTACTATACAACCTGACCAGCTCCGACACACGCACTCCACTTTCGTACTTTGCAATTATCTCTTTCTTCATTTCAACAGTCATTAGCACCCTTGGTGTTGAAGGGTTGGCACTGGGAGCTTTCTTGGGGGCCATGGTGACGTATTTTGCAAAAACAGGCACCAAAAACAGTGATAATATGGATAATATGGAATGTACCGAATGTATCCTTAGATGCGCGCACACTGGCTGGCTTGTAAACACTGGCACACATGGGGCAGTTCAGGCCACACATGGACACGTCTCGTACGAACCACATCGCATACCGGGTTTTGTATCGGGAAGCAAGGCAAATTTTCTGCGATATACATAATGCATCGGTTACAGGATTTATCGGATACTGATAGCATCGCGAACCGGGGGTCCACTGTATTATTTTTAAAAGTAGTCTACCATCCACATTGCTTTTTGTGAGAACTGGCCCATATGATATACAGTAGTCCCCCCATATCCACAGGAGATACATTCCAAGACCTACTGTGGATACCCGAAACACTATATATAAGTTGTTTTTTGTTTACATATATACCTATGATAAAGTTTAATTAATAAATTATGAACAGTATGTCGAGAATTAGCATTTTTTGCTGATTGCACACACTTTTTGGCTTCTCTTATGTTTTGAAGAACTTCCAGCATCACTACTTTTGTGCTTTGGGGCCATTATTAAGCAAAAGGGTTATTTTTGGTACATGATAAACTGTGGATAACTGAAAACCAAATCCTTGGGTACAGGGGTTCTGCTGTATACACTTTGTTTTGATTTAAAAAAAAATATGGAGCATGTAAAGCTTCTTGTTGTTTGTGTTATATTGCTTGTTATAGGAGGCACTGTGTAGCAGAATAGAATAAGCTCCAACACCACCAAAATCTGTGTTAGTGAAGGAACTGATTCTTTAATGTGTCATCTATTAGTGGGACCATGTAGATATTGTCTTCTGCATCTTTAACCCTTTGAGGGTCGACAGGCCCTCTCCAAGACTTGTTCTCAGGGTCAGCCAAATTTAAAAAAAAAAAAAAAAAAAATTCTTATGAAAAGATAGAGAATCTTTTCCCGATCATAATGACACCAAAAATATGAAATTTGATGGAAAACTTACGGAATTATGCTCTCGTGAAGTTAACGGTCTCGGCGATGTTTACAGATCGGCGATTTTGCCCACTTTGAGCCCCATTTTCAGCCAGTTCAACTGTACTAGTCGACAAAAAACATGAATATTTCGCTAGAACTCCATATTTTCTATTGAATGAGTGCAAGAAACCACCCATTTACCAATTTCAATTATCCAGTTCAGTGGTCAGAATTTAGCAATTTTGCCAATTTCACACAAATTTCAAAAGTGCCAATTTCCGAATATGGTCCAGAACAAACAAGAAATACATTCCTGGCACTAAAATGACATTTCCTCTGTTCATTAGTCACGTCTCAAGGCCCCTCTTACATTCTTTTGCTTTCCACTTTGAATTTTTATTCTCACAAAAAATAGAAGATTTACTGTTATGCAGACTACTGCATTAGTGTAAAAAATGGTATGAATCATATTGGCGCACTTGCAAAAGAATATTAGACTCACCAGTTGACGTGTATTGGACGCTTGGCATGATTTGTTTACTTTTGAACTTTGGTAAAAATCGAACATTTCTGCTACTTTGAGCTCAATTTCAAGGTACTTTTCATTGTAAAACCAGTCAAAATCATCTCAATTTCTATGATATGCCTTCCATTCTATAAAATGAGACCAAGAAAACTAGAATACAATAATAAATACCATACGAAAATACAGTGCAAAGTCGCTGTTTTATTCCAAAAAAACGGTCAAAGTTTTTTTTTTCTCATTATGCACTGTGTGCTGCAGGATTTTTTTTATACTGTGCACACTGACCACATAGACCCATTCTTTCATATGGAGGCCTATCAGCTTTCTCCCACTAGATTTGAGGGCGCTAGAATTTAGGCATACTAGTATGTCAAAAACCCTGGGTCGTAAGCCGTACTAGTACGTCCGAAACCCTCAAAGGGTTAAGTTACTCTCAGAGTCCCTTAACAAAATATGGTAACTTAAGCTTCATAGCTCCAATCTCCCCCATGCCTGTGTTTTTCCCCTCGATCCCGGGTATAGGTTGAAACATTGGGCATGTATCCTTACACCTGCTGTCCCTGTTCACCTAACAGCAAGTAGGTACTTGGGTGTTAGCTGACTGGTGTAGGTTGCATCCTGGGGGACAAAATTAATCTAGGTTGCCCAAAAGGCTCTGCATAACCAGGGGCTTTCTATATAGTATGTCATTAATGTCAGCTATGGTCCCTATAAGTTGTATCATGTACTTGTAGAAATAAAGATTATTATTATTATTGTTTGTGTGAATTTGGCTCTTATTCTTCTCTGCCACACAATGCCTTATGTACATCATTGCTCATAGTAACTGTTTTTTTTATTAAAATGTATAGAATAGTAATACTATTTTGCTGTGTGTTGGCTCAGCATTACAAGACACCCCAATATATTGTTAGAGTAATACTTCTGATTACCATTGTTTTGGTGTGCTTATAGAAGGTGCATATAGATAGTGAAGATCCACCCAAAGAGTATCAATGTGGCCGAGACACCTTCCTGGAGTACATGAGTATTCCTTGGTGCCCTTGTGTGATCCTGAAGATTTCACAATGCAAGAGGACATGGATGCTTATTGCTCCATATTTGAAGATCGCATGTATGTCTTTGAATTAAAGTATTTCAGCACATTTCTTTTATCGCTAGAGCTTATGCTAATTGCTTGAAGACTAATACATGCTGCAAGCAATTCCTGCTGTTTTCATGCGTCTTTTCAAAATTTCATTCCTTTGGTATTTAAACTTAAATGCCTTTTGCTTTCCTCTAGTTTAACCCTTTGACTGTTTCAGGCCCCTCTCTGAAACTGTCATTCTATGTCGCTCAATTTTTGAAAAAAAAAAAAATTATTTTTTCTTATGAAATGATAGAGAATCTTTTCCCGATGGTAATGACACCAAAAGTTCGAAATTTGGTAGAAAACTCGTGGAATTATGCTCCCGCGAAGTTAGCGGTCTCGGCGACATATGCGTATCGGCGATTTCGCCGACTTTGAGCCCAATTTTCAGCCAATTCCATTGTTCCAGTTGACCAAACTCATAGCTATTTCTTTAGAACTCCATTTTATGTATCAGCTGAGTACAAGAAACCTCCCATTTACTAATTTGGACTACCCAATATGGTGGTCAGAAATTGGCAATTTGGCCAATTTCACGCAAAATAAAAAAGATGCCAATTTCAAAATAGGGTCCAGAATAAACAAGGTAGACATTCGTGGCACTAAAATAACATATGCTCTGTTCATTAGTCACATCTCTAGGCCCCTCTTATATTATTATTGCTTTCTATTTTGATTTTTTATTCATACAAAAAAATACAAAATTTACTGTTATGCAGACGACTGCATTATTGTAAAAATGGTATAAATAATATCAGTGCACTAGTGAAAGAATATTAGACTCCCCAGTTGACGTGTATTGGACGTGTGGTGTGATTTATGTACTCTTGAACATTGGTAAAAATCGAACATTTCCGCTACTTTGAGCTCAGTTTCAAGGTCGTTTTCATCGTAAAAGTAATGAAAATCATCTCTATTTCTGTAATATGTTTTCCATTTTATCACCTAAGACCATGAAAACGCGAATACAACGATAAATACTATACGAAAATACACCTCAAAGTCGGCGTTTTATTCCAAAAAAACGATCAGAGTTTTTTTTTCTCATTACGCAATGTGTGCTGCAGGATTTTTTTTATGTGGTGCACACTGACCACACAGACCCATTCTCTCACATGTGGGCCTACCAGCTTTCTCCCACTTGATTTGAAGCCGCTAGAATTATTGAGTATATATACGTCAGAAACATTGGCTCGTAAGACGTATTTATACGTCGAAAACAGTCAAAGGGTTAAAGTCATTGAATAATTTTTTATATATAAATGAACACAAATAGTAGTTGTATACTGTATGCTGTGCACCAGATTCATGTAGCATATTCTTCCCACCTGTTTTTGCTGACTGGTTGTTTCAACACTCACACCTGTAGTTCGTATCATAATTGCTTGTGCTTTTGTCCAATGATTTGTATTTTGTTTTTATATAAATTAACCATGCTTTCACTAAGGAGTACCAAGCACCATCTCATTTTCATTTAAGTTTGCCTTTAAAGAGAAGCACAGAATTCACTTATTGTTATAATGTTGGTAGAATTACTAACATACATATTAGGTAAAAGGACACAAGTATAACTAATGTGACCATTTTATTGTGGCAACGTTTTGCTCTTCAGGAGTTCTGTCAAGCCATAACAGCTTGACAAAGCTCCTGGAGAGCAAAATGTTACCACAGTAAAATGTCGTATGAGTTGTACTTGTGTCCTTTTACCTAATTCACTTTTTGTTGTGAAAATTAGTTATTAAGCTGTGAGTGGATTGTCTCAGTATGTATTTTGCAGATGATTCACAGATTTTGAGCAAAATAGAAATTGAGTATGACTGAAAAGCAATCTGAATTCTTTATAAAATAATCTCGTCTATTACAGGTATCTGCATCTGTGTCACTACACTAGGGATTTGTCTGTATATTAGCTACTAGTATTTTTGCTCTTTTATTTACAGGAGGGTCCTGCATATACAGCAGGGGCCCACATATACAGCAGGGCACCACATATATAGCAGGGCCCCACATGAACAGAAAGGCCTCACATATACAGCAGCTTCTTTTCAGTCTTCCATGTTTTCTTTGGCTTCAAATTGAGCCATTGTTCATTAAGTTCCACCCACTGGCAATAGTCACTGGCATGTGGAACAATGGCTCAATTGAAAGCCAATAAAAATGTGGAACATAGAAAATAGGTACTGTATATGCAGGGCCCTCCATACTGTATTATTTATACTATGTTTGGCTGTTAATAATTCTCAAATTAGTTTTTGGATGAATATATTATGGGGCATCTTCATTGCGGTTTAATTAATTTGTTAATGTTTTTAGTCCTGAGACACGCATAACATCAGGGTCCCCTGTCTGGGAGAAAAGAGAAGATAGTAAAGAGTGAGTAACTTATGTGAAGGAGCCAGAAACTCCCATGTGCAGTATCTTGTAAATGGCTTGAGAATTAGAGTTAAGATACATTACCATAGATTTAATTCTGAATAAGATAAAATCCATGGACAGTACTCTGTAAATAATGTTTACAGCAGCTTTTATGAGGTTGATGAAATGCTACCTTCTTGATGCATATTTTTATAAATTTGTGTACCATGTATGAATTATCAGAATTATCAGTGCTGATTGTGTTGACTTAAAAGGAGTAATTTTGCTTTAAGTGGCATAGCTAGACTGAATTAGTCACAGACCTCATGCTCAAATTAGGGCTACATTGTTTGCAATCTTCAGAATTGGTTGTAGAGTAACATAGAAGGTAGTATACTCACTTCATCACCCCCCTTGAAAATTTTCCAGTTTGTAAATGAGTAAATTGATTGCACTGGGAAGCTTTTTTACTTCTTTGTAAGTACTGTATGTAATGAAGCTACTTATCTCACTATATAAGCTATGTCTGATTTACACAAGAAGAATCTTAATTCACACTTTGTCACTTTTAATAAAATTGCTGTATTCTGTGAATTGCTATTTTGCTACTCACTTTATCCCGACACTCACACTGCTGCTGTGATTTTTTCCTTGAACTGACCACTGCTTCAGTAGTGTGGCACAGTCAATCCCATTCTAGCACCATGAGTGCTAATTATGATCCTGGTTATGCTTGATCACCTTGTTGCCAAACATATTGCGGACTGTTATTTTAACCTGGCAAAATATACATTTTTTTGCAGATTTATTTAACCTAACCTATGTTTGATCTACACAGCCTTTCTACAAAATGCCCCTAATTCACTTGTTACTTTTAATATCAGCTCTGTAATCTAACCTATCTTAAGATACAGATAATAACATTTGTAAATTTGCAGGAAGTGTTAAGAAATTAAAACTAACTTTGGGCACCTCACAAGATAATTTACATAGTAATAATAGTAGAATTACCAACATAATGTTAGGTAAGTGGACATAAATGCAACTCATGTGACATTTTATCGTAGCAGTGTTTTGCTCTCCATGAGCTTTGTACTCACCTATTTGTACTCACCTATTTGTGGTTGCAGGGGTCGAGTCCTAGCTCCTGGCCCCGCCTCTTCACCGGTTGCTACTAGACCCTCTCTCTCCCCGCTCCATGAGCTTTATCAAACCTCGTCTTAAAACTGTGTGTGTGTGTGTGTGTGTGTGTGTGTGTGTGTGTACTCACCTATTTGTACTCACCTATTTGTGGTTGCAGGGGTCGAGTCCTAGCTCCTGGCCCCGCCTCTTCACCGGTTGCTACTAGACCCTCTCTCTCCCCGCTCCATGAGCTTTATCAAACCTCGTCTTAAAACTGTGTATGGTTCCTGCCTCCACTACGTCATTTTCTAGGCTATTCCACTGCCTTACAACTCTATGACTGAAGAAATACTTCCTACTATCTCTCTGACTCATTTGTGTCTTCAACTTCCAATTGTGGCCTCTTGTTTCTGTGTCCCCTCCCTGGAACATCCTGTCCTTGTCCACCTTGTCTATTCCACGCAGTATTTTATATGTCGTTATCATGTCTCCCCTGACCCTCCCGTCCTCCAGTGTCGTCAGGCCGATTTCCCTTAATCTTTCTTCATAGGACATTCCCCTTAGCTCTGGAACTAACCTTGTTGCAAACCTTTGTACTTTCTCTAGTTTCTTGACGTGCTTTATCAAGTGCGGGTTCCAAACAGGTGCTGCATACTCCAGTATGGGCCTGACATACACGGTGTACAGTGTCTTGAATGATTCCTTACTAAGGTGTCGGAATGCTGTTCTCAGGTTTGCCAGGCGCCCATATGCTGCAGCAGTTATCTGATTGATGTGTGCTTCCGGAGACATGCTCGGTGTTATACTCACCCCAAGATCTTTCTCCTTGAGTGAGGTTTGCAGTCTTTGGCCACCTAGCCTATACTCTGTCTGTGGTCTTCTGTGCCCTTCCCCTATCTTCATGACTTTGCATTTGGCAGGATTAAATTCGAGAAGCCATTTGCTGGACCAGGTGTCCAGTCTGTCCAGGTCTCTTTGAAGTCCTGCCTGGTCCTCATCAGATTTAATTCTCCTCATTAACTTCACATCATCTGCAAACAGGGACACTTCTGAGTCTAACCCTTCCGTCATGTCGTTCACATATACCAAAAATAGCACTGGTCCTAGGACCGACCCCTGTGGGACCCCGCTCGTCACAGGTGCCCACTGTGATACATCATTACGTACCATGACTCGTTGTTGCCTCCCTGTCAGGTATTCTCTGATCCATTGCAGTGCCCTTCCTGTTATATGCGCCTGATGCTCTAGCTTCTGCACTAATCTCTTGTGAGGAACTGTGTCAAAGGCCTTCTTGCAGTCCAAGAAGATGCAATCAACCCACCCCCTCTCTCTCTTGTCTTACTTCTGTTATTTTATCATAAAACTCCAGAAGGTTTGTGACACAGGATTTGCCTTCCGTGAATCCGTGCTGGTTGGCATTTATACTCCTGTTCCGTTCCAGGTGCTCCACCACTCTCCTCCTGATAATCTTCTCCATAATTTTGCATACTATACACGTCAATGACACAGGTCTATAGTTTAGTGCCTCTTTTCTGTCTCCTTTTTTGAAAATGGGAACTACATTTGCTGTCTTCCATACCTCAGGTAGTTGCCCAGTTTCCAGGGATGTGTTGAAGATTGTGGTAAGTGGTACGCACAACATATCTGCTCCCTCTCTAAGGACCCATGGAGAGATGTTGTCTGGTCCCATTGCCTTTGAGGTATCGATGTCCCTTAGCAGTTTCTTCACCTCCTCCTCATCTGTATGTATGTCGTCCAACACTTGTTGGTGTATTCCTTGTTGGTGTCCCCATCTGGTCTGTCCCCCCAGAGTCCTTCCTGTCTCTACTGTAAATACTTCCTTAAATCTCGTGTTGAGCTCCTCACATACCTCTTGATCGTTTCTTGTGAGTTCCCCACCTTCTTTCCTCAGCCTTATCACCTGGTCCTTGACTGTTGTCTTCTTCCTAATGTGGCTATACAGCAGTTTCGGGTCAGATTTGACTTTCGATGCTATGTCGTTTTCATACTGTCTCTGGGCCTCCCTCCTTATCTGCGCATACTCGTTTCTGGCTCTTCTACTAATCTCCTTGTTTTCCTGGGTCCTATGCCTCCTGTACCTTTTCCATTCTCTGTTGCACTTAGCTTTTGCCTCCCTACACCTTCGGGTAAACCAAGGACTCGTCTTGGTCTTCCTATTATTTCTGTTTCCCTTGGGAACAAAACTTTCCTCTGCCTCCTTGCACTTTGTTGCCACATATTCCATCATCTCGTTTACTGATTTTCCTACCATTTCTCTGTCCCACTGAACCTCCTGCAGGAAGTTTCTCATACCTGTGTAGTCCCCCCTTTTATAGTTTGGCCTGTCCCCTTCAGTTCCTGTTACCTTCTCCACTTGTAACTCTACTATATAGTCAAAACTCAGAACCACATGATCGCTAGCTCCAAGGGGCCTCTCGTAAGTGATGTCCTCGATGTCTGAACTGCTCAGGGTGAACACAAGATCCAGTCTTGCTGGCTCATCCTCCCCTCTCTCTCTGGTTGTGTCCCTGACATGTTGATGCATGAGGTTTTCAAGTACCACATCCATCATCTTTGCTCTCCATGTTTCGGGACCCCCATGTGGCTCCAGGTTTTCCCAGTTTGTGTGTGTGTGTGTGTGTGTGTGTGTGTGTGTGTGTGTGTGTGTGTGTGTGTGTGTGTGTGTGTGTGTGTGTGTGTGTGTTTGTGTGCGTGCGTGCGTGCATGCATGCGTGTGTGTGTGTGTACATATACTCACCTAGTTGAGGTTGCAGGGGTCGAGTCCGAGCTCCTGGCCCCGCCTCTTCACTGGTCGCTACTAGGTCACTCCCTGAACCGTGAGCTTTATCATACCTCTGCTTAAAGCTATGTATGGATCCTGCCTCCACTACATCGCTTCCCAAACTATTCCACTTCCTGACTACTCTGTGACTGAAGAAATACTTCCTAACATCCCTTTGATTCATCTGTGTCTTCAACTTCCAACTGTGTCCCCTTGTTGCTGTGTCCCATCTCTGGAACATTCTGTCTTTGTCCACCTTGTCAATTCCTCTCAGTATTTTGTATGCCATTATCATGTCCCCCCTATCTCTCCTGTCCTCCAGTGTCGTCAGGTCGATTTCCCTTAACCTCTCCTCTTAGGACATACCCCTTAGCTCTGGGACTAGTCTTGTTGTAAACCTTTGTACTTTCTCTAGTTTTTTACGTACTTGGCTAGGTGTGGGTTCCAAACTAGTGCCGCATACTCCAATATGGGCCTAACGTACGCGGTGTACAGGGTCCTGAATGATTCCTTATTAAGATGTCGGAATGCTGTTCTGAGGTTTGCTAGGCGCCCATATGCTGCAGCAGTTATTTGGTTGATGTGTGCTTCAGGAGATGTGCCTGGTGTTATACTCACCCCAAGATCTTTTTCCTTGAGTAAGGTTTGTAGTCTCTGGCCCCCCTAGACTGTACTCAGTCTGCAGTCTTCTTTGCCCTTCCCCAATCTTCATGACTTTGCACTTGGTGGGGTTGAACTCCAGGAGCCAATTGCTGGACCAGGTCTGCAGCCTGTCCAGATCCCTTCATAGTTCTGCCTGGTCTTCAGTCGACTGAATTCTTCTCATCAACTTCATGTCATGTCGTTCACAAATACCAGAAACAGCACTGGTCCTAGGACTGACCCCTGTGGGACTCCGCTGGTCACAGGCACCCACTCTGACACCTCACCACGTACCATGACTCGCTGCTGTCTTCCTGACAAGTATTCCCTGATCCATTGTAGTGCCTTCCCTGTTATTCCTGCTTGGTCCTCCAGTTTTTGCACTAATCTCTTGTGTGGAACTGTGTCAAATGCCTTCTTGCAGTCCAAGAAAATGCAATCCAACCAACCCTCTCTCTCTTGTCTTACTGCCATCACCCTGTCATAGAACTCCAGTAGGTGTGTGTGTGTACTCACCTAGTTGAGGTTGCAGGGGTCGAGTATGTGTGTGTGTGTGTGTGTGTGTGTGTGTGTGTGTGTGTGTGTGTGTGTGTAATGGCTTGACAAAGCTGCTGGAGAGTGAAATGTTGCCACAATGAAATGTTGCATTAGTTGCATCTGTGTCCATTTACCTAATGGAATTCACATAGCAAAATAAGGATGGGTAGCATAGTCGTATGTATGTATGTATTTATGCGTCTTTGTGTCTATGTATGTGTGTATGTATGTGTGTATGTATGTATATATGTATGTATGTATGTATGTATGTATGTATGTACTCACCTGTTTGTATTCACCTATTTGTGGTTGCAGGTCGCGAGGATGCTCTGACTACCTTGAGTGCTGAGGCTATCCCTGCAATGTCTGCTAGTTCAAGTAGTAGTTTCTCCACAGGGGACGCCTTGTTGGAAAATGATTACTTGCAACTAGTAATGCCATCTCTTGTTGATGTCACATGCCGTCTGCAGAAAGACGTTTCTTTCGCGGCTAGTACCCTCACTAGAGTGTCTGTTGTTGTTCCTAGTGTTCCAGATGGTGATAACGTCCTAGTTGACAGTGATTCTTGCAAAGTAAAAGATCTATTTGTTGAGCCATCCTTACATGTTGTAAGAGATAGTAAGACCCATTTCTTCCTAGCTAACACTTCTGGTCACAGTGTTCGTCTCAGAGCAAATACCAATCTTGTTGACCTTGTTCACTATCCTTACCCTGTTCAGGTAGAGGATGAGTTGTCACCTGACCAGTGGGTCAGTGCTATTTGTACCGGGGAGACCTCATCCACTTTACTGGATCAATCTGTTCCACGAGTTGAGGAGAAAGACTTAGCTCCCACTGACTTCCCAGACGAGGTCAAGCGTTTGTTGACTCTGTTGAACAAACGTCGTAAAGCCATTGCCTTACCAGGTGAGAAGATGGGTATAATGAACTTATTGTCCCATCGTATCCCACTTGAACCTGGTACTAGACCCATCTATATACCTGCGTACAGAATGCCTCATTCACAAGTTGCTGTCGCAGAAGAATTGCTCAATCAAATGCTTGATGATGGAGATATTGCACCTAGCAATTCGCCTTCGAATGCGCCCTTGATCCTAGTACCTAAGAAGGATGGTACTTGGTCCCCAGTGATTGACTTTAGGAAGTTAAATGCGAAAACTATTCCAGATCGCTTCCCACTTCCTGTATTTGGTGATCTTTTACGTAACATTGGAGATAACAAAGTCTTTTCGACCCTGGACTTGTTACAAGGGTTTTGGCAAGTCCCTCTTCATGAGGACAGCCAAGATCTAACTGCATTCTCCACTCCTACAGGTCATTATCACTTCCTCCATATGGCCTTTGGATTACGATCCTCCCTTATCACGTTCTCAAGGCTCATGACTAATATCTTTAGAGGTCTCATAGGTAATGCACTTATGGTGTACTTAGATGACGTAATCGTCATGTCTAAAGACGTGGATACACACTTGAAAAGACTTGACATAGTACTTGGTAAGCTTTTAGAAACCAATTTAAAGATCAAACTGTCTAAATGTCAATTTTTCAGATCAGAAATCAAGTTTCTTGGTCACGTAGTCACTCCTAGAGGGGTTACGACTGACCAAAGTAAAGTAACTGCAGTACTAAATTTTCCCACTCCCAAAACTGCTGATGCCGTAAGATCCTTTGTGGGCTTAGCAGGTTTTTATAGATCTTTCATTGCCAATTTTTCTTCCATAGCTGCTCCTCTGAGTTGCTTAAGAAAGATGCTCCTTTTGTTTGGACCTTCCGTCAAGAAAGCATTCCAAGCTCTAAAAGAAAAGCTAACATCTGCTCCAATTTTGAAATTTCCAGATTTTTCTAAGCCCTTCTTTCTTACAACTGATGCTAGTTCTATTGTCATAGGTGCCGTACTAGCTCAGAAGACTGATGGCAAGTACAACGCAGTTGCATTTGCTAGCTGATTCCTTACGAAGGCTGAACGTAATTATACAGTAACTGAGCAAGAAGCTTTAGCAATAATATGTCTTTAAAGCACTTCCGAGACATTATTTATCAGTACCCTGTTCATGTCTTGACAGACCATGCTCCGCTGATACCTTTATTCCGGAACAAACAACCTACTGGAAGGTTAGCCAGATGGACCTTGACTATCCAAGAGTTCAATCCTACCTTTGAACACTTACCTGGCAAGTCAAATGTAGTCGCAGATGCTTTATCGTGACATGATAGTATAGTTACTGCAGACCCTCCATTTACTGCCGAGGATGTAAAGAATGCTCAACGAACAGATCCCATGTGGTTTGGTGAGATTCGATTCCTGCTCCAGGAAGATCTTATTCTGACTGTGAA
Source organism: Cherax quadricarinatus (assembly GCF_038502225.1). Classification (NCBI taxonomy): domain Eukaryota; kingdom Metazoa; phylum Arthropoda; class Malacostraca; order Decapoda; family Parastacidae; genus Cherax; species Cherax quadricarinatus. The sequence continues at coordinate 15,384,675 of NC_091353.1, forward strand.
GCCACCAGCACCCATCAGTGACTTTGTCATGAACCAAGGATTACTGTATCGAAGAGCCAAGTTGGGTACTCCTAGCAGAAGGGTATACCAGTTAGTAATTCCACAGTCACTAGTGAATGTAGCCTTACAGCTAGTTCACAATGTACCAGGTGTTGCACACCCTGGTATGGATCGTTCAGTAAAACAAGCCAGATTGAAGTACTTTTGGCCTCGTATGGCAACTGATATTTCTGAGTATGTTAAGAAATGTAGTGTCTGCATGAAACATAAAGGTAATGCTAATGGTCCTAATCCAATCCAAGTGTATCCAGCTACTAGCGAATCGTGGGAAAGAGTTGCACTAGATTTGTTAACTAATTTCCAATGTTCCCTCCAAGGCAACAAACATCTGTGTGTTATGGTAGACCATTTCACCAGATATTGAGTTAATTCCTATTGCAGATAAGACTGCCGAGACAGTAGCTAAAGCGTTTAAAGAAAGCATTATATGCAGGCATACCACCCATAAGTCCCTAGTAACAGATAATGGAGGTGAATTCTGTAATGAGATTCTTGAAAATTTGTGTACCTTGTACAAGATCTCTAAATCCACCATTGTTCCTCATCATCCTGCCAGCAATGGGTTAGCAGAACGAATCAATAAGAAAGTACTTGATGTCTTAAGAGCCACTATCAATCCCAACAGTGAAACTTGGGATGAAGTTAGACCTGATGTGCAGTGTGCTATAAATTCTGTTTACAATGTTTCTATAGGTGACACTCCACATTATGCATTGTACGGTGTAGATAAACGTTTGCCTTATGAGTTGCTATATTCTAATCCAAAACCAAATTACAACCCTGATGATTTCATAGCAACTCGTACAAGCTTAGCTCATAGCGTCTTTAGAAGAATCCGTGAAACACTTCATAAATCAACAGCAGAATTTACAAGAGTCACAAACACTCGAGCAAAGCCGTCCAAAATCAAAGTAGGTTCGAGAGTTATGCTGACTAACTTTAACAAAACGTCTGCAATGCCTAAGCTTGATCAAAAGTTTGTTGGTCCTTATCGAGTAGTTGAACATATCACTGGTAATAAGTATAAGGTTAGAGAAATTAGTACTGGTCAGTATAAAGAATCGCATTTAGATCATATGAAGTTAGTATGTGATGATAATGATGTTCCAACCCAGACTAATGTGACAGACTCTGACAATCCTCCTGATCCTGTACTCTCTACCTCTGATACTCAGTCAGACGATCAACCTGAATGTCGTTATTCCCTACGTACAAGACAGGTATTGAAAAATCCTCAAGTATCATTTGTAACTACCAATTCAGATTTGCCTCAAATACAGCATGAGTTAGCCAGTGCAACAGAGTTTGATCCTCCCAGAGATGACACCCATTCTGCATATGTCAGTCTCACCCTAGCAGAGTTGGAGTTAAATGTAAATAACCTGTACAGATGAATAATTACAGTATCAACTTATTAATATTCAAGAATTTTTTTTTTTTGTGTTCAAGTTCTCTCCGAATTCTGAGATTTAGCAGTCTAGATTTGAGTGCACCGAATCTGCCTTTCTGTTAAACACTTCTTTCTTTGTATATACAGTGGACCCTCGACCAGCGATATTAATCCGTTCCTGAGAGTTCATCGTTAGTCAGAATTATCGTTAGTCAAGTTAATTTTCCCCATAAGAAATAATGGAAATCAAATTAATCCGTGCAAGACACCCAAAAGTATTGAAAAAAAATTTTTTTACCACATGAAATATTAATTTTAATACACACAAACTGAAGATTACATGCACAGTTACATGACACTTACCTTTATTGAAGATCTGGTGATGATTGATGGGATGGGAGGAGGGGAGAGCGTTATCTTCTTACTGTTTAGAAGGGGAATCCCCTTCCATTAGCACTTGAGGCAGCAAGTCTTTTTCTGGGGTTACTTCCCTTGTTCTTTTAATGCCACTAGGACCTGCTTCAGAGTCACTGGACTTCTGTCGCACAACATATCTGTCCATAGAGGCCTGTACCTCTCGTTCCTTTATGACTTTCCTAAAGTGGTTCACAACAGTGTCAGTGTAATAGTCACCAGCATGGCTTGCAGTAGCTGTGTCAGGATGATTTTCATCAAAAAAGGTTTGCACTTCAAGCTACTTTGCACACATTTCCTTTATCTTAGAAGTAGGCAACTTCTTCAATTTCTCTCTCCCCTCCTCCGAAGCAGTTTCCTCAGGTGTGCCCTCTTGCTGTTGAAGATGATCTAGCAGCTCATCAGTGGTTAGTTCTTGACTGTCCTCCACCACCAACTCTTCCACATCCTCCCCACTAACCTCCAACCCCAAGGACTTCCCCAATGCCACAATGGATTCCTCAACTGGCATAGGATTCTCAGGGTTAGCCTCAAACCCTTCAAAATCCCTTTTGTCTACACATTCTGGCCACAGTTTTTTTCCAAGCAGAGTTCAGTGTCCTCTTAGTCACTTCCTCCCAAGCCTTACCTATAATGTTTACACAATTGAGGATGGTAAAATGATCTTTCCAAAACTCTCTTAGAGTCAGTTGAGTTTCTGAGGTCACTACAAAGCACCTTTCAAACATAGCTTTTGTGTACAGTTTCTTGAAGTTGGAAATAACCTGCTGGTCCATGGGCTGCAGGAGAGGAGTGGTATTAGGAGGCAAAAACTTCACCTTAATGAAGCTCATGTCCCTAGAAAGTCGCTCTGCCAAGTCTGAAGGATGACCAGGAGCATTGTCTAATACCAGGAGGCACTTAAGGTCTAATTTCTTTTCAATTAGGTAATTTTTCACATTGGGGGCAAATGCATGGTGTAACCAGTCATAGAAAAAGTCCCTAGTGACCCATGCCTTAATGTTTGCCCTCCACAGCACACACAAATTAGCCTTGAGGACATTGTTTTTCCTGAACACTGGGAGTTTCAGAGTGATACACCAATAAAGGCTTCACTTTGCAATCACCACTAGCATTGGCACACATCAACAGAGTAAGCCTGTCTTTCATAGGCTTATGTCCTGGGAGTGCCTTTTCCTCCTGAGTAATGTAGGTCCTGCTTGGCATTTTCTTCCCAAACAGGCCTGTTTCATCACAATTAAACACTTGTTCAGGTTTCAGTCCTTCACTGTCTATGTACTCCTTGAAGTCCTGCACATATTTTTCAGCCGATTTGTGGTCCGAACTGGCAGCCTCACCATGCCTTATCACACTATGAATGCCACTACGCTTCTTAAATCTCTCAAACCAACCTTTGCTGGCCTTAAATTCACTCACATCACTAGTTGCTGGCATTTTTCTAATTAAATCGTCATGCAACTTCCTAGCCTTTTCACATATGATCGCTTGAGAGATGCTGTCTCCTGCTATCTGTTTCTCGTTTATCCACACCAATAAAAGTCTCTCAACATCTTCTATCACTTGCGATCTCAGTTTCGAAAACATAGTTGCACCTTTGGCAAGAACAGCTTCCTTGATTGCCGTTTTCTTGGCCACAATAGTAGCGATGGTTGATTGGGGTTCATTATACATCCTGACCAGCTCAGAGATACGCACTCCACTTTCATATTTATCAATGATCTCTTTCTTCATCTCCATAGTAATTCTCACCCTTTTTGCTGTAGGGTTGGCACTAGAAGCTTTCTTGGGGCCCATGGTGACTTATTTTGCAGGTGCAGTCACTAAAAAGGCTGTGATAATATGAAATGTTCCAGTTGTATGTTTGGAAGCGACCGCGGTGGCTGGCTGGCTTGTAAACACTGGCACCAAAGGGACAAGTGAGGCGCGCTCAGGCCAAAGTGGACACGTATGGTACGGAACGAATAGCACTGGTCGGGTTTTTAAGCGCTAGCCAAGGCAAAATTTTTGCGTTAAAATGTATCGCTAGTCAGATTTATCGTTAATCGATGCCATCGTTGGTCGAGGGTCCACTGTATTTCTTCCTCAGAATCCGTAGATCACATGAATACAGATCGATTGATCAAATTTTTTTTTATCACATCTATTGTGTAATCCCAATGTTGAGTTTCATTCAATGATTTGTGCTATATCATATCTTGTAATGCATTACAGTTTCATTACAGTAAGTTTCATTATAGTCAATTACATAAGCTTCCGTTCCAATATTCTACTTATGTATGTTATAATGTTCAATTGTTGTGTACTTTGACATTGTATAGAATCAGCCCAAGCCGTACGCCTGCCATCTCTAGTTTGTATTAGATGTATGTCGGGACGACATACGTTAGCATCGCCGAGCTCTCAGTAGTACCAGTTACCAGTAACCAGTTACCAGTAGATGACTCACTACCAACCGTGTGTGAATCAGTGACTATTATTGACGTTGCTGCTGACCATAGCGTGTTTTTGAACGCCGCTCACCCCATAGGCACTGGTGGGTCAGTCTGAGATAGAGAGCAGAGAGAGGCAGGGCGGCTGATGGTGCTTCCCATACTTTCCATTATAATTATACGTACTAACCAGCCTACGTGAGTGTTTTTACCCCATCCACGTTATCAAACCCACATGACAGTGGTTGCAGGGGTCGAGTCATAGCTCCTGGCCCTGCCTCTTCACTGATTGCTACTAGGTTTTCTCTCTCCCTGCTCCATGAGCTTTATCAAGCCTTGTCTTAAAACTATGTATGGTTCCCGCCTCCACTACGTCACTTTCTAGGGTATTCCACTGCCTAACTACTCTATGACTGAAGAAATATTTCCTAACATCCCTTTGATTCATCTGAGTCTACAACTTCCAATTGTGACCTCTTGTTTCTGTGTCCACATCTCATCTTTGTCCACCTTGTCTATTCCGCGCAGTATTTTATATGCCGTTATCTTGTCTCCCCGACCCTCCTGTCCTCCAATGTCATCAGGTCGATTTCCCCTCAACCTTTCGTTGTAGGACAATCCCCTTAGCTCTGGGACTAGTCTTGTTGCAAACCTTTGCACTTTCTCTAATTTCTTGACGTGCTTGACCAGGTGTGGATTCCAAACTGGTGCTGCATACTCCAGGTATGGGCCTGATGTAAATGGTGTACAGAGTCTTGAACGATTCCTTACTGAGGTATCTGAAAGCTATCCTTAGGTTTGCCAGATGCCCGTACGCTGCAGCAGTTATCTGATTGATGTGCACCTCAGGAGATGTGCTCGGTGTTATACTCACCCCCAGATCTTTTTCTTGCATGTGTGTGTGTGTGTGTGTGTGTGTGTGTGTGTGTGTGTGTGTGTGTGTGTGTGTGTGTGTGTGTGTGTGTGTGTGTGTGTGTGTGTGTGTGTGTGTACTCACCTATTTGTGGTTGCAGGGGTCGAGTCTTAGCTCCTGGCCCTGCCTCTTCACTGGTTGCTACTGGATCCTCTCTCTCCCTGCTCCATGAGCTTTATCAAACCTCGTCTTAAAACTGTGCATGGTTCCTGCCTCCACTACGTCACTTTCTAGGCTATTCCACTGCCTGACAACTCTATGACTGAAGAAGTACTTTCTAACATCCCTTTGACTCATCTGACTCTTCAGCTTCCAATTGTGACCTCTTGTTTCTGTGTTCCCTCCCTGGAACATCCTGTCTTTGTCCACCTTGTCTATTTCGCACAGTATTTTATATGTTGTTATCACATCTCCCCTGACCCTCCTGTCCTCCAGTGTCATCAGGCTGATTTCCCTTAACCCTTTGACTGTCGCAGCCGTATATATACGTCTTACGAGGTACCGTGTTTGACGTATATACAGTGGACCCCCGGTTAACGATATTTTTTCATTCCAGAAGTATATTCAGGTGCCAGTACTGACCGAATTTGTTCCCATAAGGAATATTGAGAAGTAGATTAGTCCATTTCAGACCCCCAAACATACACGTACAAACGCACTTACATAAATATACTTACATAATTGGTCACATTGGGAGGTGATCGTTAATGCGGGGGTCCACTGTATACTCATAAATTCTAGCGGCTTCAAATCAAGAAGGAGAAAGCTGGTAGGCCCACATGTGAGAGAATGGGTCTGTGTGGTCAGTGTGCACCATATAAAAAAAATCCTGGAGCACGCAGTGCATAATGAGAAAAAAAAAACTCCGACCGTTTTTTTTAATTAAAATGCCGACTTTGTGATCTATTTTCGTATAGTATTTATGGTTGTATTCTCGTTTTCTTGGTTTCATTTGATAGAATGGAAAACATATTATAGAAATAGAGGTGATTTTGATTGATTTTACTATAAAAAGAACCTGGAAATAGAGTTCAAAGTAGGGGAAATGTTTGATTTCTCCCAATGTTCAAAAGTAAACAAATGATGTCATTGTCCAATAAATGTCCAACTAGCCATTCTAATATGAATAATGAATGGGTTGATGTTATTTACACAATTATTACAGTATTGCAGTAGTCTGCATAATAGTAAATCTTCTATTTTTTGTTTGAATAAAAATTCAAAATAGAAAGCAAGAGTAATATCAGTGGGACCTGGAGACATGACTGATAAACAAAGAAAATGTTATTTTAGAGCCAGGAATGTCTGCATTGTTCATTCTGGACCTTATTTTGAAATTGTCATATTTTTTAATTTTCGTGAAATTGGCCAAATTGCAAATTTCTGATCACGTTATTGGGTAGTTGAAATTGGTAAATGGGCAGTTTCTTGTGCTCAATCGATAGAAAAAACGGAGTTCTAAAGAAATAGTTATGAGTTTGGTCGATTGGAACAATGGAATTAGCCGAAAATAGGGCTCAAAGTGGCCAAAATCGCTGATTTGTAAATATCACTGAGGTTGCTTACTTCGCGAGAGTGTAATTCCTTCAGTTTTCCATCAAATTTCATTTTTTTTGGTGTCATTACAATCGGAAAAAGATTCTCTATCATTTCATAAGAAAATATAATTTTTTTTTTTTTTAAATTTTGCGACACCAGGAGACACCTCAGGATTAGGGGTTGCAACAGTCAAGGGGTTAACCTTTCTTCATAGGACATTCCCCTTAGCTCTGGAACTAACCTTGTCGCAAACCTTTGCATTTTCTCTAATTTATTGACGTGCTTGATCAAGTGCGGGTTCCAAACAGGTGCTGCATACTCCAGTATGGGCCTGACGTACACGGTGTACAGTGTCTTGAATGATTCCTTACTAAGGTATCGGAATGCTGTTCTCAGGTTTGCCAGGTGCCCATATGCTGCAGCAGTTATCTGGTTGATGTGTGCTTCCGGAGACATGCTCGGTGTTACACTCACCCCAAGATCTTTCTCCTTGAGCGAGGTTTGCAATCTTTGGCCACCTAGCCTATACTCTGTCTGCGGTCTTCTGTGCCCTTTTCCGATCTTCATGACTTTGCATTTGGCGGGGTTAAATTCGAGAAGCTAGTTGCTGGACCAGGTGTCCAGTCTGTCCAGGTCTCTTTGAAGTCCTGCCTGATCCTCATCTGATTTAATTCTCCTCATTAACTTCACATCATCTGCGAACAGGGACACTTCTGAGTCTAACCCTTCCATCATGTCATTCACATATGCCAAAAATAGCACTGGTCCTAGGACCGACCCCTGTGGGACCCCGCTCGTCACAGGTGCCCACTGTGATACCTCATCACGTACCATGACTCATTGTTGCCTCCCTGTCAGGTATTCTCTGATCCATTGCAGTGCCCTTCCTGTTATATGCGCCTGATCCTCTAGCTTTGCACTAATCTCTTGTGAGGAACTGTGTCGAAGGCCTTCTTGCAGTCCAAGAAGATACAATCAACCCACCCCTCTCTCTCGTGTCTTACTTCTGTTACTTTATCATAAAACTCCAGAAGGTTTGTGATACAGAATTTGCCTTCCATGAATCTGTGCTGGTTGGCGTTTATACTCTTGTTCCGTTCCAGGTGCTCCACCACTCTCCTCCTGATAATCTCCTCCATACCTTTGCATGCTATACACATCAGTGACACAGGTCTATAGTTTAGTGCCTCTTTTCTGTCTCCTTTTTTAAAAATGGGAACTACATTTGCCGTCTTCCATACCTCAGGCAGTTGCCCAGTTTCTAGGGATGTGTTGAAGTGGTAAGTGGCACACACAGTATATCCGCTCCCTCTCTAAGGACCCACGGGGAGATGTTGTCCGGCCCCATTGCCTTTGAGGTATCGATGTCCCTTAGCAGCTTCTTCACCTCCTCCTCATTTGTATGTATGTCATCCAACACTCATTGGTATATTCCTTACTGGTGTCCCCCTCTGTTTTGTCTCCCCAGAGGCCTTCCTGTCGCCACTGTAAGTACTTCCTTAAATCTCATGTTGAGCTCCTCACATACCTCTTGATTGTTTCTTGTGTATGTGTGTATGTGTGTATGTATGTATGTGTGTATATATGTGTGTGTGTGTATGTATGTATGTGTATGTATGTACTCACCTAATTGTAGTTGCAGGGGTCGAGACTCAGCTCCTGGCCCTGCCTCTTCACTGATTGCTACTAGGTCCTCTCTCTCTCTCTCTCTCTCTCTCTCTCTGCTTCCTGAGCTTTGTCATACCTTGTCTTAAAGCTATGTATGTGTGTGTGTGTGTGTGTGTGTGTGTGTGTGTGTGTATGTGTATATGTATGTGTATGTGTATGTGTATGTGTGTGTGTGTGTGGGGGGGTGTACTTGCCTAATTTTCATTGCAGGCATCAATTTATAACTCCTGGCCCTGCCTCTTCACTTGTGTGTGTGTGTGTGGGGGTGTACTTGCCTATTTGTGGTTGCAGGGGTCGAGTCATAGCTCCTGGGTGTAGGGGGAGGTGGGGATATTGGGGAAGCCTTATGACCAAAGAGGTGATCCAGATGTACAAGCATGCTTGTACATCTTGTTAAAACCACATGACTGATTGAATGCTTGTCAGTGGTGTTTAAAATTGACTCATCAGGCAAGCAGCCATAATTACAAGCAACAGGGCTTTGAACAGACACGGATAAATGATGGATCGTGTAAAACCTAGTCATCAGTTCTTATAATGTAAGAAAGGAGAGTAACTCAGCCCATGGCCGGGCTCCGAGAGTAGTAAGACTCGCAAAACTCATCAAAGGTATATCAAAGATATAACCATAGGGCACTGTGATTACAAGCAATAGCACTTATGATAAATGCAGATAAATGGTGGATCACACAGGCACTAATGTTTTGTTCTTCTATTGTAAATAAAAAACAAAACAAAAAAAACACAGAAACAACTCTATTTCTTTCTGCAGTATACAAAGTATACTGTAGCCTCCATGAATAAAATATTAAGCACGGCATACGGTGCATTTCAGGCAGACTAATACTCTACTAATTCTTATAAACTACTTTAGAACTAGACATAGATTACTGAGTAGTTTATTTTAATGTACAGAAAGTGAGGTAACTAAATGAACAATAGTACAACATTTTTTTGGTATCAGTATTATCAAAATTTTTTGTCTATAGGATTCTTCAGTCAATTGTGGGTGACTGCAACACTGGAGATAATACAATATAATACAAATTTATTTCAGCATGATGCATTATACATTGTTTATACAGAAATAAGTGACACTTTAGAACATAATAATAATGATTATTTCTACAAGTTCATGTACTTTGTACACAGACCATAGCTGACATCAATGACATACTACTGTATAGAAAACTGCTTGTTAGGCAGAGCATTTTGGGCAAATTAAGTCAATCTTGTCCCCAGGATGCAACCCACACCAGTCCACTAAGCCCAAGGTTATGCAGAGCATTTCAGATAATCTTAAGCCTAACTTAAGACTACAATTGTTATTTACTTATATATAAGGAATTGAAAGTATAAAAACATAATTTAGGCATTACAAATATTACAAACAAGCAGACAATTATTTCTTTGAGGCTGAATAATGATTACAAGTAATAAGAATAAGAATATTGATAGTTATTTGTGATTGAGTGAATTGTTTAGCATATTTAACACTTTTTTAACTGTCTCTGGTGTTGTAAGTGTCTGTATTCAACTGAAGAAGCCTGCTACACAGGTGAAATGTTTCAGCAACAAAAATACCTGTGTTGTACACGTGTCTTACTCATCCTGCCACTTATTGAAAGAATGTACTCAATAAAACTCTTCCTTGCCTTCTCTTACTTTTAATGTTGAATTATTATTGCTTATCTGCTTTGTCGGTAAGTTGAAAGCCCGATGCTCAAGTGTGTGTTCCATATTGTACAGTATTAGTGTTGTGTAATGGTGAAAGGCTTGTAGTATACTTCCAGAAGAGTTGTGTTAGCATTTTAAGGGAGTTTTGGTGTATTATGTGACGTACTCTACTAGGAAGTATTTTAAACTCGAGAATATTTCTTTTTTAGTAGTGTAAGGCATTGATGTGTAATTGTTTTGCAATGGGAATATCTTTACTACTGTATATATTAGCATTACTGTACCAGTACTACTTTTTGCAAATTAAATTGAAATACTTTTTCTGCGTTTTGAAGGCGTGCGGAATGTGAAGATACCTTGTACAATATTTTTATAGTAGCATGAGCTTTATTGCTTAGTAAAATAAAAAGGTGTTTGTTTCACTTTAAATGTGCCGTATCTGTGTAAGGCGCTCTTTGTAGAATTCTATAGATACTGTATTTTTCTATATACGTATATTTTAGTGGCTTTTTTTTTCTTTGTCTAGTGTTGTCTGTAAGCCATATCAATAAATTTTAACTTGAATCAGTATAGTTTAAAATGGTATAGTAATGAAATTTGGAATAATTACTATACATATTCCAGTATGGTATCGTAATGAAATTTGGAATAATTACTCTACATATTACAATTTGATAATTTTAAATAACTGTGATAAAGTAGATTAGTGTTAAGACTTAAATTTTAATAATAAGTTTGATTGTAGAGTTGCATTATAACTGAATTTTTCTATTCTTCTCTAATGGTCACATTTTTTCAACTTAACTAGACACTAGTTCACTGTAGCTCTCAGTATATTTATAAAGATTTTAAATCACAATTTTTAAGGAAATCAATTTTTTGCACTATAGCAATTAGTAGTTTTACTCTTAACTTTTTTTTTTTTTGTTTTTTTTTTTTGTCTTGTTCGATATCTTCACCAGTTTTTTGGTTTCCTTCCTTAAGTTGGCATTGTGAAGTCCTTAAATTTTTGATTCACATGTGCTTAGGGGAAATTAGGAATCTGTACATAATGGCATGCAGTCACCAGGTGAATTACACACTATGGACAATGAATTGTGATTTTATGTAACACATCAGCCATTTCCCACCAAGGTTAGGGTGACCCAAAAAAAGAAGAAACACTTCCATCATTACTCACTCCACCACTGTCTTGCCAGAGGCATGCCAATACTCTTAAATTTGCCCTAGTTCACCCTGCTAAGAAAACTTCATGTACTGTACAGGATTTACATAGCTAACAAACCCTATTTCTATAAAGTGGGATATAGTATATTATACAAGTAGGGTAATTGACATATATGAACCACATTGTAGAAAGCCCTTTATTATGCAAGGTATTTTGGGTTGCCTTAAAACTTAAATTATTATTACAATTATACTACTGTATATGAGACTAAAAATGCCTAGTTTTTATTATATTGGAGGTAGTTAGTAATTCAATAAAAAGTTCTAATTAGTGATATATTAAGGATGAAGCAAGGTACATGAGTTGAAGGAAGGACAGACAAGAACAGGGACAGTATAGACAAGAACAGTGACAGTATAGACAAGAACAGTGACAGTATAGACAAGAACAGTGACAGTATAGACAAGAACAGTGACAGTATAGACAAGAACAGGGACAGTATAGACAAGAACAGGGACAGTATAGACAAGAACAGTGACAGTATAGACAAGAACAGTGACAGTATAGACAAGAACAGTGACAGTATAGACAAGAACAGTGACAGTATAGACAAGAACAGTGACAGTATAGACAAGAACAGTGACAGTATAGACAAGAACAGGGACAGTATAGACAAGAACAGGGACAGTATAGACAAGAACAGGGTTGATATAGACAAGAACAGGGACAGTATAGACAAGAACAGGGACAGTATAGACAAGAACAGGGACAGTATAGACAAGAACAGGGACAGTATAGACAAGAACAGGGACAGTATAGACAAGAACAGGGACAGTATAGACAAGAACAGGGTTGATATAGACAAGAACAGGGACAGTATAGACAAGAACAGGGACAGTATAGACAAGAACAGGGACAGTATAGACAAGAACAGGGACAGTATAGACAAGAACAGGGTTGATATAGACAAGAACAGGGACAATATAGACAAAAACATGGACAATATAGACAAGAACAGGGACAATATAGGTAAGAACAGAGACAATGTAGACAAGAACACAGATAATATAGACAAGAAACAGGGACAATATAGACAAGAACAGGGACAATATAGGTAAGAACAGGGACAATATAGACAAGAACAGGGACAATATAGACAAAAACATGGACAATATAGGTAAGAACAGGGACAATATAGACAAGAACAGGGACAATATAGACAAAAACATGGACAATATAGACAAGAACAGGGACAATATAGACAAGAACAGGGACAATATAGACAAAAACAGGGACAATATAGACAAGAACAAGGACAATATAGGCAAGAACAGGGACAACATGGACAAGAACAGGGACAACATAGACAAGAACAGGGACAACATAGACAAGAACAGGGACAATATAGGTAAGAACAGGGACAACATAGACAAGAACAGGGACAACATAGACAAGAACAGGGACAACATAGACAAGAACAGGGACAACATAGACAAGAACAGGGACAACATAGACAAGAACAGGGACAACATAGACAAGAACAGGGACAACATAGACAAGAACAGGGACAACATAGACAAGAACAGGGACAACATAGACAAGAACAGGAACAACATAGACAAGAACAGGGACAACATAGACAAGAACAGGGACAACATAGACAAGAACAGGGACAGCATAGACAAGAACAGGGACAACATACACAAGAACAGGGACAACATAAGGTGAAAGAATCGTTCAACATAATTACCTCTTTGCAGAGTATATACCTGACAATACATAGAATCTTAACCCTTTGACTGTTTCGGCCGTATATATACGTCTTATGAGCCAGCATTTCCACCGTATATATACGTCTTATGAGCCAGCGTTTCGGACGTATATATGTGTACTCCATAATTCTAGCAGCTTCAAACCAAGCAGGAGAAAGCTTTTAGGCCCACATGTGAGACAATGGGTCTGTGTGGTCAGTGTGCACTGTATAAAAAAAATCCTGCAGCACGCAGTGCACGAGAAAAAAAAACTCTGACCTTGTTTTTGGATTAAAATGCCGACTTTGAGGTGTACTTTCGTATAGTATTTATGGTTGTATTCTCGTTTTCTTGGTCTCATTTGATATAATGGAAAATGTATTACAGAAATAGATATGATTTTGATTAGTTTCATGATGAAAATGACCATGAAATTGAGCTCAAAGTAGTGGAAATGTTTGATTTTTACCAATATTCAGGAGTAAGCAAATCACACCACACGTCCAATACATGTCAACTGGGGAGTCTAATATTCTTTCAATAGTGCACCGATATTATTTATACCATTTTTACAATAATGCAGTAGTCTGCATAACAGTAAATCTTCTATTTTTTTGTGTGAATAAAAAATCAAAATAGAAAGCAAGAGTAATATAAGAGGGGCCTGGAGACATGACTAATGAACAGAGGATATGTTATTTTGGTGCCACGAATGTCTACATTGTTTATTCTGGACCCTATTTTGAAATTGGCATCTTTTTTAATTTGCGTGAAATTGGCTAAATTGCCAATTTCTGACCACTTTATTGGGTAGTTGAAGTTGGTAAATGGGCAGTTTCTTGTACTCAATTGATAGAAAAAATGGAGTTCTAAAGAAATAGCTATGAGTTTAGTGGACTGGAACAATGGAATTGGCCGAAAATAGGGCTCAGAGTCAGCGAAATTGCCGATGTGTATATATCGCCGAGATCGCTAACTTCGTGGGAGCGTAATTCCATATGTTTTCCATCAAATTTCATACTTTTGGTGTTATTACCATCAGGAAAAGATTCTCTGTCATTTCATAAAAAATTTTTTTCCAAAAAATTTTGCGACATAGAATGACAGTTGCAGAAATGGGCTTGCGACAGTCAAAGGGTTAAAGAATGCAAAGTTCTTACCAGAGAATACATAGAATCTTAAAGATCAAAAAGGCACAATATTGTGACTGGAACAATACTCAAATAACCCACATATAGGAGAAAGAAGCTTATGATGATGTTTTGGTCGTCATAAGTTTCTCTTTCCTGTGTGCATGTTATTTGTGTACACAGAACCTTCAAGGGTGATGTGGTTATCCTTACTGAATATTAGAGTAGCAATGTAACAAGTTACCCAGGTTTTACTGAATTATGGAAAAATTGGGATTGTTCATTGCCAGTTTGGCAAAGTCAGAGATTAGAATCAGGAGTTAGTAAATTTATTTAGGTACAGGTGCACATAAATACAGTTACACAAATTATCATACATAGTACCAAATGTGTAAATTACCCACCAGGATAACCCAAAAAAAGTCAAACACAGTGACTTATTTCTAAATAACAATAAGGCACAATATTGTGACTGGAGCTATACACAAATAACTCACACATAGGAAAGGGGGGAAGCTTACAATGACATTTTGGTCCAACTTGACCATTTACAAAGTCACACTATTGGGGTCCTTGAAATCTGTGAGCCTCTGCTACAATTTGCAAACATAGAATGGCGAACCTCCAGTACTATGTTGGCTTTTTTACAGTCCCAGTACTGGAGGACTCGATTTCTCCCATATGCTGAGGGCCAAAGGACTCCAAATACTGAGAAACTAGTGTATGCAGGCACTGTACCTACAGTAAGTCATCCAGATATGAAGGTGATCTTCCTTGAGCTCCAGCGAATCCAGACACCACAAGTATTATTAATACTGACAGTGTTAAATACTGTCACTATAATCATTTTCAGATCTGGGCTATACACAAATAACCAGCACAACATTTTGGTCCAAGTGGTTTATAAGAAGTAATGAGCATTACAATTACTGTGAGAGATGTAGAGAGTGAGAAAGACACCCTGAGAGATACAGTGAGACAGGCACAGAGACAGATACAGTGAGACACAAAGACAATTTAGGGGGTGTAGGTAAATAATATACGATAGGTAGATCAATGTGAAAGGGTTTAATAGTAGAAGTCTTAAAACAATTAAAGTATATTAGGCTTTCAGACTTATATACCAATAATATATTATATATTGCTTCTGGTATAGAAGTCTATTTGGTACTATGTAGCAATCACAAGTGAAATTTTGACCCAAACAGTATTTCTTTTAAATTAGTTGGATGGCCATAACTGGCAGTTGCATATACAGTGGTCCCTCGCTTTTCGTAGTTCTCGGCAATCGTAAATTTCGCCAATCATAGGGGTATTTTCATGTAAACATGGACTCGCTTTTCATAGGTTGACTCGCGAATAGTAGTTCGTCCGGGATGCGTACGCACGGTGTGAGCCGGGGAGGCCTCCCTACCCAACCAGTCTGGCATTGTTTACCAGTGAGTGAAGGTCCCCTCAAGTGCTCCTACGAAATATTTCATAATATTCCACTCATTTTAGTGCTTGCAAGTACTAAATAAGCTACCATGGCTCCAAAGAAAGCTCCTAGTGCCAAGCCTGTGGTAAAGAAGGTGAGAAATATGTACAGTGACAAAGTCTTGGGCCATTTTAGGGAAGTGTTAAAGAGACGCCAGAAACAGAGCTCTCTCCACAGTTACTTTGCGAGACAGGACTAGAGTGGCTCTCAAGGTGGTCCTAGTGGCATTAAGAAACAGAGAAGAGAAGCAACCCCAGAGAAGCAATTGGTACCTGAGGTGTTGCTGGAAGGGGATTCCCCTTCCAAACTATAAGCAATCCAATCTCTCTCCTCCTCCAGTCTCCCATACACTAAGAAGAATCTCCAATAAAGGTAAGTGTTATGCTGTTAATGTTTCATTCATCATTTCCCATTGTATTGTTTATGTACTACATGTATATTTCATGTAAAATTTTTTTTTGTTTTAATACTTCTGGGTGTCAGGAACGGATTAATTGTATTTACATTATTTCTTATGGGGAAAATTGATTCGCAAATCGTAAATTTCGTTTATAGTAGCTCCTCCAGGAACGGATTAATTACGAAAAACGAGGGACCACTGTATTTCATATACAGTGGACCCCCGCTTAACGATCACCTCCCAATGCGACCAATTATGTAAGTGTATTTATTTAAGTGCGTTTGTACGTGTATGTTTGGGGGTCTGAAATGGACTAATCTACTTCACAATATTCCTTATGGGAACAAATTTGGTCAGTACTCGCACCTGAACATACTTCTGGAATGAAAAAATATCATTATCCGGGGGTCCACTATATAATCATATTTCAAGAGAACTTGTTTTTATGTTTATCCACATCTGGTATAAACCTATGACATATTAAAAAATGTTAGAGGTGATCAAGTTCCTAGGATCACAATGTTTTCTAATAAATATGTCCTAGTGTTTGCTCACCTGTCTTTTTAAACCAATCCCCATCTGGTCATTTTTGCAAGCTATATTTTAATGTGAATTTGTTGAGGGGGAAAAAATTGCATAAAAAAAAAAACCATGGTATGTGTGGGGTTAGAACTCACGGCAAGTGAGTGGTAAAACTCCAGGCTAGTGCGTAAGCCACTGGTCCAGCTAGACCAATGGCTTATGCACCCTTACTATGGTTATTTTGCTCAATTTTTTTTTTCCATCAACAAATTCACATTAAAATATAGCTTGCAAAAATGGCCAGATGGATTGCCATGAGTTCTGACCCCACCCATACCATAGTTGTTTACAATCGTGTTATTACAATTTCATGAGTCATGAAAACATTGCATAATTTGACTAGAACATTTAAGCTATAGTGTACAGATTCCTAAGAGTTTCCCCTGTGTATAAAGTTCCATGTTTGGTATTGTTGAGTGATGATTGTGTAGTCTTGTGTCTTACTGTGTTTGCTTGATTTCTTCCTTCATTGCTTCCCAAGACCCAAAGAAAAGGAGAGTGACAAAGGGAAGGAGGATGAGGAGATTAAAGAGGAAGAAGAAGATATTAGTGAGAGAGAGAGGTTTTTGTATGGATTTCGAAGTGAAAATAAAATGTAAGTAACTGGTTAAATTAATCTAAGCAGCAGTGGTACTTGTGTAGAATTTGTATTGCCTAGTAGATGACAAAATATTATTCCTACATGAAATGTTATTCCTGTATAAGCAGTTCACTACAGGACAAATCAAACAAAAGTATGTAAAATTTTCACACCTGGTTTTGTGCTTTTATTAAAGAATTTGTTCATCTATTAAATTTTTATTGTTCAAAAATATAGAAACTAAATTTTTTTGTAGAAGCCCAGACACTGTACCTATCATTCTTATCAGATTATAATATTACATAAAACCAACACACATACATATATACACACATAAATACGTATACACATATATAGCCCATTGCAAGATCTTATAAGATTATTGTCTATAACTTTGTAAAAGACGCTTTGAAGATCAGCATTGAAGGGTAATTAGTGTGCTACAGTATGATATTGGCCTAAGTTGTAGTCACGTGAGGGTATGTTATGGTAAGTCTGTTATAGCTTTTGAGGAAATCATAATTATGAAGCTATCATTGAAATATATTTACATGCAAAAGCTTTGTTTAATGTCCAGACCCATACTGACTCGGTGACTCTGTGACTGAACATTTACTCCAACACATTTTCTTCCCGATCCTTATGTATCACATAATTATGGCTCAAGCTTCCTAGCACAAGTAACATTGTTGGGTTTAAAGCCTATTAACTGCATGAGGATCATTAAGACTGTATTTCATGTGTATGGAACCAGTCAAGAATACTTTAATTTTTGGGTGAAAAAATAGTTTACAAACCTAACAAGTTGATAAATGAGACACTTGTGCAACATTTGGCTGTCTTTATCCTGGAAAAGCTTTTGCCAGCCAGTGGCTTCTTCAGTCCATCAATCTTAATGAACTGAACAAATTGACCCCAGGCTGAGGGACTGATTACCTCAAACTCCTCATCTTCCACCTTTCTTTGCATTAGACTGAAGAAACCACTAGTTGGCAAAACATTTCCAGAATGTTGCACAAGTGTCTCATTTATCAACTTGTATTCTTGAAACAGGAATTAAAGTAAAAATTCCATGTTCATACCAGGGATATACACCTCTAGTGCATATATCATGTGAACTTAGTGTGCAATACTGTCTGTTCCTTACATGTCACATGATCAGAGATATATAAAAAATGGTTATAACTCTAACCATAATTTTTAAAGGGGTGAGCTGGTAAGCCAGCAGAAGGCCTCGGTCAGATGACCAAAAGCTCCAACAGCAGGTCGTCATATGACTAAGACCCGTGTCAGGAAACACTTGTCCTGTTTCCTGACGAATCTTACCTAACCTAACCATGATCAGGGAGTTGGCTTCTAGTATTAGGACAAGGCAAAATATTATGTGTGTATATTTTTTATCTCCCCGGTCACCCTGGAAATTACCTCTTTCTTGAGTAGGCTTGTCATCCCATGTACTTATTAAACTACTGGTATTTATTTAATGAGATATCTTTTAGATACAGTATGCTGTAAATCCTCTTACAATGCACCTTTATATTGCATGATCTGGCTGCAATGGGATTCAGAAAGTTTGACTAAAAAAATTTGATAGCTCGTAAAGCATTAAAGAACTGGCTAATGTGAAATCTAGGTACTAATGCCATAGAATTTTTCCCATCCATGCCATCCACAGTTTTCTTGGAGCATCTTGAGCCTCACTCACTCTGTGTTTATCAAACACTTTTGGAAATTTTTGTCATGCCATCTTAATATTAACCATGGTGCCCAAGAAAACTACTAGCGATGCTGGAGGTGCCATGAATAACATGGTTCAGACCTTGTTTTTTTATCGACAGTGATGATGTACCTGGCAGGAAAGACCCTTGAGTTCAAAGTTCTCCTTATTCTTGATAATCTTCATATTCCTCCTGTAATCTTAAGAGTTTCGAAACCGAAATGTGAAAGTTATATTTTTACCACTCAATATAAGAACATACGATCAAACCACTGTACAAAGCATGGCAGCAGGCCTACTGGCTCATGCTAAAACAGTTTTGATATGACCACGGTATCAAGGAGCAATCAAGACATTTAAGTGCCACTCCACACATTCAGATAATGCACAAAACTCATTATGCTAATCAGTGATAACCAAAATGCGCATGTCAAATTTCTGGTGCAAATTTAATTATTGTAGATGCACTTACACAGAAAAGTGCTTTGAGATGAAGTACCAAAATGAACCAACAAATACAGGTTGGAGTTATAGCTTTCTGTGGTGAAAATTTTCTCTGCTTTTTTCCTAAGGAGTCAAGAAATTGTGACTCACAAAATCATAATAAGATGATTAGAACCCATGGCAAGTGAGTCATAAGACTCCAGGCCAGTGCGTAAACTCTTTCCAGGACTGTGAGAGCTAAGGGCTTTGAAAAGATGCAAGAGAGGATGTAACTGCAGAAGATGTAAAGTAAAAGGACACAAGTGCAACTAATGTGACATTTATTGTGGCAACGTTTCGCTCTCCAGGAGCTTTATCAAGCCATTACAATGGCTTGATAAAGCTCCTGGAGAGCGAAACGTTGCCACAATAAATGTCACATTAGTTGCACTTGTGTCCTTTTACTTTACATATTGTCGGTAATTCTACCAACTTTATTACAACTGCAGAAGACTTGCTGGAGGATCTCAACTCCCAGTTAAGAGAGAAGCAAATAAAAAAAAAAAGGATAAAAAAAAAAGAGCCTAAAGATAAGGTTGTACAGGAGTATTTGGTTCCCTCTTTTTGGTGCTCCACATTTTTATTGGCTTTCAATAGAGCTATTGTTCATTATGTGTGGTACTTTTACTGCTTTTCTGCTGATTCTACACAGCAGTTGCATAAGGGAAGGGCAACCAGCACCACATTTTAAGGTAAAGATTGTATGTACTGTGTATTGATTTTAATTTTTTATCTTTTTTTTAGACCTAGGTGTAGTGAGCACTTAATATATCATAGTGTAAACATGTTATCAGGAATTGTAGATGCATTCGATAATGAAAAAATGGTCTTTACCACCTGCTAGCGATTTTTGCTTATTGTTTGGGGTCAGGAACCTAAGAATCGTACAAACGGGGCTCTCTTGTACTGCAAAACTTACACAAGCAATTTCATATTGGGAAAGTTGCAGACTTTCTAATTGAAAATTATCCTGACACATACAGAAGCATTTGGCTGAAGAGGATTCTGAAACAAGCACTGATGCCTTATTGTCAACTGTATAAAGTTGCAGACTCTTTAACTGAAAATTATCCTGACACATCCAGAAGCATTTAGCTGAAGAGGATTCTGAAGCAAGCAATGATGCCTTATTGTCAGCCGTATAAATTACTGGAGAATAAAACAGACCAGGGACACATTACAAAATACATAAGCAGTCTTATACAGTCATCAAATACAGTCCTTTCAACTGTATATCCACATTAATGCAAGTACCACAACCATCTGCCTCAGCTCAGTAGGTCCACATCCCGCACTAACATTTCAAAAATGCACTACTATACCAGAATGTAAGGTAAGTTATATTGTACTAAATTTTACATAGGACCATAGTAAAAATTGTCAAATTTGGAGGTGATGAGAACATAATCCTACTTTTTCCATATGTTCTTCACTTTGTATGGTGCTGTATTATGTAACATGGGATTTTTCAGGAATATATCCCATGTGTTATGAGAAGGTTTACTATAGTGAAATTCCCAGACATGAATGCACTATTTCAGTTTTTCCCATATGCCAGTACATGTATGTGTTGATTAGTTTGCATACCACATTTGATGTCTTTGCCTGTTCTTTTAGTACTGTATCATGTTAAGATCCTGATATTTGATCTAATTGTCTGGGCAAAATGACATTGGTCCCAATAAACATGTGTCCATCTTTGATAGTATGTGTAATTGGATGTTCTTTCTCTGAGGATACTCTTCCCTTGAAGCCATCAAGGGGGAGTAATGTTGGTGAAGGGCTCCTGTCCCCTCCTCAAATCTAACCAGATTATCTCCCATTACCCAGGCACTGTTTGACCCCTACAGGTTTAGCACTTCCCTGTGAATACAAAACTGATCCTCCTCCCTTAACAGTATCTTCAAGAATCTTAGACAGTTGAGCCTCCTTTGAGTGTTAAAGACTTTTGTAACATTGTATTATGTAGTGGAGCTTTTTGTATAAATGTATAAATATTTGTTGGTAAAATAGCTTTAGAATTAATAACTATTATTTTTGTAAAATAATTAATTATACTATACAGTAGACTAATTTGCTTAATCTTTCTAAGAGTGACATGTGATTTCCACATAATTTAAACTCCTGGATAACACTGGTCAGTAGTGAAAGTAGTATCTTAGAGCAGTGGACTTACTGCTTCTCATATAGCAAATGGGGGTTACTCTTTTTCATGAAATAATTGCTTTTGTTTTTTTGGCTTCAATTTTATTGTAGTGCCACTTACTGCTTAGTTCCACATTGTACTTATTTCTTTAAATCAATATTTTTACCTTTTTTTCTTCTATTTTCCAGTTATTTAATTCTGGGTTGCCATTTTTCATCCTGTGTAATTGTGTAGGTGATGATTGTTCTACCACTGTACAGCAGTTTTGATTCTCTGGGTAATTCAGTGGTCACCATTTCATATGTGAAATAGCCAGCTCAGCATATGTGATCTTAGCACTATTTCAAGCGCTTGTTAAATAAAAAAACTCATTACATAAAGAAAGTGGTTACAAATCACTCAGTTTCAATATCTCATGTAATTATCTTAACAGAAATGTAAACTAACCATACCATGGGCAGGGATAGAACCCATGATCAGAGAGTCATAAAACTCCAGACTGATGCGCTAGCCACTGGGCCAGCTGACTACAATAAGTTTCGTCCAACTAGGTATATTTATACACCATAGGAAGGTTAGCATAGGCACCACCGTGGCCACAAATGCAAGTTTTTACAGACGAATCTCCCGCCAGCGTGGCCGTGACTAGCTCTAGCTCAAGTCCCCTCAAAGCCGTCAACATGACTCACGAAATCGTAATGACGCGATTGCAAACAAACCACATCACGGACGGGGATAAAACCTGTGATCAGAGAGTCATAAAACTCCATACTGACACACTAGCCACTGGGCCAGCTGGCTACAGTAAGATTCGGCCAATTAGATCATGTTGACAGCTTTGAGGGGACTTGAGCTAGAGTTAGTCATGGCCATGCTGGCGGGATATTCATCTGTAAAAACTTGCATTTGTGGTCAAAGTGGTCCCTATGCTAACCTTCCTAGTTGGACGAATCTTATTGTAGCCAGCTGGCCTGATGGCTAGCGCATTGGTATGGTGTTTTATGACTCTCTGATCGCGGGTTCTATCCTCACCCATGTCAATCGTGTCTTCACGATTTTGAGAGTCATGAAAACAGAAATGCAGGAAAGGTCCCCCATTATCATACTGCAGATTATGTAGGCCTAAAGAACTATCTGAATAGTGTAAAATGGGGTAACCAATTTTTTTACTCACAAAAACATGACATACATGTTGTATGAATACTGTAATCAATGGTTACAGATAAAAGAATTGGATAATTGTCTCTGTAAAGCTCCAAGTGGATGCATATATTACTTTCCTGAAAGATATTAAAAACTTAAGAATGTGTTCTCTTCTTAATGATCTGAATTGTGTAGTTACTGAAGTCTTGAATATTGGTTATTGATCCCCAGACATAAATCCTGTGTGAGGTCCTCTTTGTCCAAGGAATTGGACTTATCCTTCCTCTGGACTAACCCTGATCCTTAAAGGTTTAGTTCTCCCTGAACTACATTTTTTTTTAGACACTGGCTGTCTCCCACTGAGGCAGGGTGACCTGAAAAAGAAGAATCTCCTTCACCATCACTCACTCCATAATTGTCTTGCCAGAGGTGCACCGATACTACAGTTGAAAACTGCAAATATCCCCACCCTTCCTTCAAAGTGCAGGGACTGAACTGTAACATCAGCAGTAATTGACTGTGCCAGTGTGAGTGGTTTCTTTGCTGAGTCACTCTACCTTGGTGTGAGATGACTGAAGTGCTCAACAAAGAGCAGTGACTTGCATAAGGTTCAAACCAAATATATTTATAAAAATATTGAAGGCACATAATGGACTAATGGGAGACGGAATTGTCTGAATGTCCATTAAATCAAAATTAAAAATGAAAGCACTAATGTACATTGCTGTATACACAATTTATAGTTATATTGCAGTAAAGATTGAAAATAAAGGAGCTAAACATGCAATTTACCCAGCAGATTTTGCCCATTGTAAAAGTTTGTTGTATCGAGGATTTCCCTAATATTTTTTACAACGTCTATATTACACCTAACATTTTGGTCAGAGTAATTAAGCACAGGTACACACCAGTGCATTTGTGATAGCACTCTATGGATATAGTCTTAAATATATTCTTAGATACTCTGTGTTAAATGAGGGAGGGGAGGATGGTGTATAATTTATTACCTATCAGTAGTACAAGGGATTTGCTGTAATGCAGTTGAAGTGTGTGCTTAAGCTTCTCCATGACACTGCTACCCTCTCAGGGTAAGCTTCTCCATGATGCTGCTACCCTCTCAGGGTAAGCTTCTTCACGACACTGCTACCCTCTCAGGGTAAACTTGACACTGCTACCCTCTCAGGGTAAGCTTGACACTGCTACCCTCTCAGGGTAAGCTTCTCTGCAATCCTGCTACCCTCTCAGGGTAAGCTTCTCCACGACACTGTTACCTTCTCAGGGCAAGCTTCTCCATGACAGTGCTACCCTCTCAGAGTAAGCTTCTCCACACTGCTACCTTCTCAGGGTAAGCTCCATGATACTGCTACCCTTTCAGGGTAGCTTCTCCACACTGCTGCTCTCTCAGGGTAAGCTTCTCCATGACACTGCTACCCTCTCAGGGTAAGCTTCTCCATGACAGTGCTACCCTCTCAGAGTAAGCTTCTCCACACTGCTACCCTCTCAGGGTAAGCTCCATGACACTGCTACCCTTTCAGGGTAAGCTTCTCCACACTGCCACCCTCTCAGGGTAAGCTTCTCCATGATACTGCTACTCTCTCAGAATAAGCTTCTCCACACTGCTACCCTCTCAGGGTAAGCTTCTCCATGACATTGCTACCCTCTCAGGGTAAGCTTCTCCACGAGACCTCTACCTTCCTAGGGTAATTTTCTCCATTACACTTCTGTCCTCTCAGGGTAAGTAATGCAGTTGCTGGAAAACTGCAGCTATTATTAGTAGTACTACAGCCTCTCCTCACTTAACGATGGAGTTCCATTCCTAAGACCACATCAGTAAATGAATTTGTTGCTAAGTGAGGAGCATACTATAATACCTGGAGTTTACCTGGAGAGAGTTTCGGGGGTCAACGCCCCCGCGGCCCGGTCTGTGACCAGGCCTCCTGGTGGATCAGCGCCTGATCAACCAGGCTGTTGCTGCTGGCTGCACGCAAACCAACGTACGAGCCACAGCCCGGCTGATCAGGAACTGACTTTAGGTGCTTGTCCAGTGCCAGCTTGAAGACTGCCAGGGGTCTGTTGGTAATCCCCCTTATGTGTGCTGGGAGGCAGTTGAACAGTCTCGGGCCCCTGACACTTATTGTATGGTCTCTTAACGTGCTAGTGACACCCCTGCTTCTCATTGGGGGGATGGTAGTGGGTTTGTGTCAATCATCTTTGATATTGTTTTAATGTCACATTTGTACCATTTATAACATTTCTGGTATATTTTTAAATGTTTATACAGTAGTGTACTGTATATTTTAATAAATGTAATTGAGAAAATCAGCTCTAATATACATTATTTAGGTATGCATACTGGCCAGAGAGCCCATTGTAAGTCCAAGTAGTCGGTAAACGAGTGCATCGCTAAGTGAGGAGAGGCAGTAGTAATAATAGTAGTACTCTCCATGAGGAAGTGGAAAAGAATCCTTGGTCTTTAAGTCGTGCATGTCGTAAGAGGTGGCTAAAATGCTGGGATCAAGGGGCTCGTAATCCTTTCTGTATCAGTTACTAAAAATGTACATATGAAATAAAAAAAAATTCGTTTTTAGGTCACCCTGCCTCGGTGGGAGACAGCCGGTACTTTAAAAATTAGTAGTGCTGCAATAGTATTATTATTATTACTGTCTAGTACTGCTATGAGGTTTATAGGGTCTGTCAACTACATGGTTACGATATTTGGTTCCTGTAACAGTTACTTGAAGATTTAGTCTTATTTTTTTAACTGTTGTATACCTGAAGTATACCTGGAGAGGGTTTCAGGGGTCAGTACCCCCGCAGCCCGGTCTGAGACCAGGCCTCATGTTGGATCAAGGTCTGATCAACCAGGCTGTTACTGCTGGTTGCATGTAAACTGATGTACAAACCACAGCCCACAGAACCACGTCACACCTTTAAAAAATTTCAACTTCCGACTTTCTTTCTCAGCAAGACAACATTGTTTTAATTCATCCTGCTTCTGCCTTCAATGTTACATTTCTTGTTTCGGTATTTTATAAGTCTTTATTTTGCCTTTTGCCATTTATTATTATTATTATTATTATTATTATTATTATTATTATTATTATTATTATTATTATTATTATTATTATTATTATTATTATTATTATTATTATGCACTGCATGACTTATTGGTTGATAAGCTGCACAGGGAGTATAGTTGGTAGTCATATAGAAAGTATATGAAATTATGAAAGTGTTTGTTGTGTAGATTAGTTATTGCAGATTTTTGTCATTACTTAAACCCTGCAAGTAGTTGGCTGAATAACAGATTAGTTTTTACAGTACAGTACTGCATAGTTTTTGTGTACATTTACAGTATTGTACATTTCAGTAATATATGTTACTCATCAGTACTATGTAATTCTATACATTGGAGATAAGAACCTACAGTATATATGAGAGTCCATGTACTGTGCTCACTTATGTGTCAATTGTTAATATTTAAGTTTAACCATGATTGAATTGCCTGCTTCTTCATTTGTCTGTCACCCAGGATGGAAAAATTAAGCACAAATGCAGTATAATGTGATCCTTTATTGACTGTTTTTCCCACACAGTGAGCTTTATTAAGTCACAAACAGATCTACCTGGGTAAAGAGTACATGAGTATATATGTAGTGTGGAGAGTCATGTGCAGGTCCCTCTCAAATATGACCCACCCAATATTCTCCACCTGACTCTCCACACGGATCACCTATCACAAAGCTAACAGGGAAAATTCTTAGGAATCCACCTTGATAATAGACTCAAATTTCATACACATATACAACAAATTTCTAAGAAAATTTCCAAGACTGTAGGCATACTATCGAAGATACGGTACTATGTTCCACAGTCAGCCCTCCTGGCCCTATATCACTCTCTTATTTACCCCTATCTCACCTATGGAATTTGTGCATGGGGCTCAACAACAATTAACCATCTCAGACCACTAATTACCCAACAAAAGGCTGCAGTTAGAATGATAACAAATTCTCACTACAGGCAGCACACTCCACCAATATTCAATACACTAAACCTACTCACCATACAAAACATCCATACTTATTACTGCACCTATTACATACATAGAACACTTAACTCTGATATTAATCCTCCCCTCAAACATCTCCTTGCCAACCTCAACAGAACACATGACCATAACACAAGGCACAGATCACTCTTTGATGTTCCTCGTGTCCATCTCACACTATGCAAAAACTTAATGCACATAAAAGGCCCTAAAATCTGGAATTCATTACCTGTAAATATAAAAGAAACACTACCTGTTTATAAATTCAAGTCTCTTCTCAAAGATCACTTACTCACCCAAAACCAAATAAATACTGAATAACTGAACCTTATAAATTGTATATCTTAAATGTTTCTCACAATTATATCATATAAATGTTAAACCTAAAACCCAATCTAACTTTATTATTTTTTAAATACACTACCTAACAGAATACTCCATACGACTGAATGTACAACAATGCATGCAACCATATGATCTGTCTTTGTAATACTCATTTGTGCTTTATAGTTATCTGTTTACAATAATGTATTATCACTGATTTCATCATTGCTTAGTTAATTTTAAGCCAGCCTGTAATGCTATGCATAGTATAAGTGGCTTTGGCATGCTGCTCTTATCTGTATTTTTTTGTACCTCTGTATGTATGCTCAAATTGTTAATAAATAATAAATAAATAAAAAAAATAAATACTCTTGACTCAGGTAGCTCTGTTTATGACTTGATCAAGCCGTCTGTGGGGGCAAAACATAGTCAATAAAGGATCACATTATTCTACATTTATGTTAAATTTTTTCATGTTAGCATTTTATACCTTTTATCTCTGTCTGACATCCAGATTAACCTTACTTGCTTTGCGTACTAACTGCATTTTGACAAATTAGACACATGTGCAACACTTGGGTATCTTTATTGTGGAAATGTTTTGCCACATGGTGGCTTCATCAGTCCTGTATAAACAATGGTTGAAGATCAGAAGGAATTTGATGTAATCAGTCCCTCCTTGTATTGGACTGAAAAAGCCAGTGTTGCAAAATGTTTCCACTATAAACATACCCAGGT
This sequence comes from Cherax quadricarinatus, assembly GCF_038502225.1. Taxonomy (NCBI): domain Eukaryota; kingdom Metazoa; phylum Arthropoda; class Malacostraca; order Decapoda; family Parastacidae; genus Cherax; species Cherax quadricarinatus. The sequence continues at coordinate 15,412,455 of NC_091353.1, forward strand.
GTTGCACATGTCTCTAATTTATCAACCTGTCAGTTCTCTGAACCATTTATCTATACTAACTGCATGTTGGTTATCAGGGGAATGACCATCACCTCAGGGAGTGTCACCCTGGAGAAGAATGACAGCAACTTGATCGGCATTAGTATTGGGGGTGGTGCCAAGTACTGTCCTTGTCTCTACGTGGTCCAGGTACGGAGCCAAGCAGAGTACAGTAAGTCTTCAACTTACAAACATGTTGGGAAGCTTCTGTACTGTGTACATCATTATTCTGTATATCATTATTGTGTCAGTATTTTGTATATCATTGTTGTGTATAATATCATTATCATATTATACACAATACAAAAGGTCCCCAGTGTGTTCGTAAGTTGAGGACTTACTTTACATGTGTGCCTACATACATGTGACCGGTTTCAAGGGCTCTTTTACCCTTGCAGCCTGGTCTACGGGAAGGCTTCCCATTGACTGCCTGGTCAACTAGGCTGTTGGTGCTAGTGGCCCATAAACAAAAACTATTTCTTTCTGCAGTTTACACAATGTAGTTCATGTGTAATAAAATATTATTAAGCACGAAAGAAAGCAACTAGCATGCGATGCATTTCGGGCAGACTATTCCTAATGCTTACAGACTACTTATGACTAGCCATAGACCCCATATAACCATAGCCATCACTGGTAGGGAATATTTGAAACTGTTTCAGGTATACTTGTGATATCTGTTGGTAGTAGGTTGAAGAGTGTATTCAGAGACAAAGAACACAGCAGGCAAGAGAGGATGGTATAAGAGAGGAACTAAGTACAGAACTGGTATGAGACAAGAAATACACAGATATAGCATGCAGGTTAGGTTAGGTTAGGTAAGGTTCGTCAGGAAACAGGACAAATGTTTCCTGACGCGGGTCTTAGTCAGATGATGACCCGCCTTTGGAGCTTTTGGTCATCTGACCGAGGCCTTCCGCTGGCTTACCGGTCCACCCCTTTAAAAATTATGGTCATTTATAACCAGTCTATATAGCATGCACAAGACAAAAAAAAAGTTTGCCAAAAAAAAAAAAGATTTGGAAAACGATGAATAAGATACAGACAGCTTAATGTGTTTTAATGGGGAAATTTAACCCTTTGACTGTCACAAGCCCATATCTGAAACTGCCATTCTATGTTGCAAAATTTTTGGAAAAAACAAAAAAAAATTCTTATTAAATGATACACAATCTTTTCCCAATGGCAATGGCACCAAAAGTATGAAATTTGATCGAAAACTTAGGGAATTATGCTCCTGCGAAATTAGCGATCTCGGCGATATATACGCATCGGCAATTTCGCCGAATCTGAGCCCTATTTTCGGCCAATTCCATTGTTCCAGTCCACTAAACTCATAGCTATTTCTTTAGAACTCCATTTTTTCTATCAATTGAGTACAAGAAACTGCCCATTTACCAATTTCAACTACCCAATAAAGTGGTCAGAAATTGGCAATTTAGCCAATTTCACGCAGATTAAAAAAGATGCCAATTTCAAAATAGGGTCCAGAATAAACAATGTAGACATTCTTGGCACCAAAATAACATATCCTCTGTCCATTAGTCAAGTCTCCAGGCCCCTCTTATATTACTCTTGCTTTCTATTTTGATTTTTTTATTCACACAAAACATGGAAGATTTACTGTTATGCAGACTACTGCATTATTGTAAAAATGATATAAATAATATCAGTGCACTAGTGAAAGAATATTAGACTCCCCAATTGACGTGTATTGGACGTGTGGTATGATTTGCTTACTCTTGAACATTAGTAAAAATCGAACATTTCCGCTACTTTGAGCTCAATTTCAAGGTCATTTTCATTGTGACACTAATCAAAATCATCTCAATTTTTGTAAAATGTTTTCCTTTCTGTCAATTGAGACCAAGAAAACGAGAATACAACCATAAATACTACACAAAAATACACCTCAAAGTTGGTGTTTTAATCCAAAACCACGATCGGAGTTTTTTTTTTCTCACTATGTACTGCATGCTGCAGGATTTTTTTTATACAGTGCACGCTGACCACACAGACCCATTCTCTCACATGTGGGCCTAAAAGCTTTCTCCTGCTTGATTTGAAGCCGCTAGAATTATTGAGTATATATACGTCCAAAACACTGGCTTGTAAGATGTATATATATGATCGAAACAGTCAAAGGGTTAAAAATACACTACAAAATATTATCTGGTCAGTTGACCTTTTGTTTTCAGTACTTTTTTAATTCTTTTTGTTTAGTACAGGTCTGCCATCACAAATCCAGCATCATTGGCACCTGTAGTTTGCCAGATTATTGAGTTTGCCAGATCACAGAGTGGTTAGGTTAGAATACACTTTATAAAATTAACCAACTTGACTTACACAAGAAAGCTCATTGAACATTGCCAAAAATCGAACATTTCCCCTTCTTTGAGCTCATTTCCAAGGTACTTTTCATCGTGAAACCAATCAAAATCATACCTATTTCTGTAATATACCTTCCATTCTATCAAATGAGACCAAAAACAAGAATACAACCATAAAAACCATTCGAAAATATACCGCAAAGAGGCAGCTAATGGCTGAGAAGTGAGCTCCCTTATTTATCATCTGATTTTTTTTTTATTTTTGGTGTACATTAAGAAGCATCTTTCCATCATACACTGCCCAAGTTTCAATAACATAGCCCAACAAACTAGTGAGAGAAAAAATAATAATAATAATAATAATAATATCTTTATTTACTACAACTACATGTACATGGTATACAGGCCTAGCTAACATCAGTGACATACTACTACAGTGGACCCCCGCCTTATGATATTAATCTGTTCCTGAGAGCTCATCGTAAGCCAAAATTATTGTTAGCCGAATTAATTTTCCCCATGAGAAATAATGGAAATCAAAATAATCCGTTTCTGACACCCCGAAGTATGAAAAAGAAATTTTTTTACCGTATGAAATACAGTGGACCCTCGACCAACAATATTAATCCGTTCCTGAGAGCTCATCGTTAATCAAAATTATCATTAGTCGAGTTAATTTTCCCCATAAGAAATAATGGAAATCAAATTAATCCGTGCAAGACACCCAAAAGTATTGAAAAAAAAATTTTACCACATGAAATATTAATTTTAATACACACAAACTGAAGAAGACTTCACTGTCTATGTACTCCTTGAATTTCTGCACATATTTTTCAGCTGCTTTTTGGTCCAAACTGGCAGCCTCACCATGCCTTATCACACTATGTATGCCACTACAATTCTTAAATCTCTCAAACGAACCTTTGCTGGCCTTAAATTCACTCACATTTATTTATTTATTTATTTATTTATTTATTTATTTATTTAAAAATTTGTGCACACATACACATAGTTGCAGGCATTTTTCTAATTAAATCGTCATGCAGCTTCCTAGCCTTTTCACATATGATTGTTTGAGAGATGCTATCTCCTGCTATCTGTTTTTCGTTTATCCACACCAGTAACAGTCTCTCAACATCTTCTATCACTTGCGATCTCAGTTTCGAAAACATAGTTGCACCTTTGGCAAGAACAGCTTCCTTGATTGCCGTTTTCTTGGCCACAATAGTAGCGATGGTTGATTGGGGTTTTGTGTACAACCTGGCCAGCTCGGAGACACACACTCCACTTTCATACTTAGCAATGATCTCTTTCTTCATATCCATAGTAATTCTCACCCTTTTTGCTGTAGGGTTGGCACTAGAAGCTTTCTTGGGGCCCATGGTGACTTATTTTGCAGGTGCAATCACTAAAAACGCTGTGATAATATGAAATGTTCCGATTGTATGTTTGGATGGGACCGCGGTGGCTGGCTGGCTTGTAAACACTGGCCACAAGTGGACGCGTCTCAGACGGAACAAATCGCGTTGGTCGAGTTTTTTAGCGCTAGTCGAGGCAAAATATTTGCGTTAAAATATATCGCTAGTCGGATTTAACGTTAGACGATGCCATCGTTGGTCGAGGGTCCACTGTATTAATTTTATACTTACAAACTGAAGAAGACATGCACAATTACTACAGTGGACCCCCGCATACCGATTTTAATCCGTGCAAGAGGGCTCATTGGTATGCGAAATAATCGGTATGCGAATTAATTTTCCCCATAAGAAATAATGGAAATCAAATTAATCAGTGCAAGACACCCAAAAGTATGAAAAAAAAAATTTTACCACATGAAATATACATTTTCCTACACACAAAGAGAAGGATACATGCACAATAGTAGAGTAGTACATGCACAGTATATATTGTGCATGTACTAGTCTACTAAATGAAGAATAAATGACACTTACCTTTATTGAAGATGCAGCAATGACTGATGAGACACTGTGTTCTGGGAGTGCCTTTTCCTCCTGAGTACTGTAGGTCCTGTTTGGCATTTTCTTCCAGAACAGGCCTTATCACACTGTGTATGTCACTACGATTCTTAAATCTCTCAAACCAACCTTTGCTGGCTTTAAATTCACCAATATGAGCACTAGTTCCAGGCATTTTTCCCTGTTCACCTGGGTGTTAGTCGACTGGTGTGGGTTGCATCCTGGGAGACAAGATTAAGGACCCCAATGGAAATAAGTTAGACAGTCTTCGATGACACTGACTTTTTTGGGTTATCCTGGGTGGAAAATCCTCTGTGGTTAATTGTTTCTTGGTATATTCTCAATAAGCCACACCAACAACAGTGCTACAGCAGCAGCAGACGATGCTACAGCAGCAGCAGACGATGCTACAGCAGCAGCAGACGATGCTACAGCAGCAGCAGCAGCTGACAGTGCAGCAGCAGCAGCAGCAGCTGTACCACCAATAGTAGCGATGGTTGATTGGGGTTTATTATACAACCTGGCCAGCTCGGAGACACGCACTCCACTTTCATACTTATCAATGATCTTTTTCTTCATCTCTATAGTAATTCTCACCCTTATTGCTGTAGGGTTGGCACTAGAAGCTTTCTTGGGGCCCATGGTCACTTATTTTCCAGATAAAATCACCAAAAACACTGTAATAATACGAAATGTTACGATTGTATGCTTGGATGCTACCACGGAGGCTGGCTGGTAAACAATGCCACCGGCGGAACATGTGAGGCTGGCTAAGGCGCACATTGGACGCGTCTCGGACGAACAGTGGTGAGCGGGTTTTTGAGCGGTATGCGAGGCAAAATTTTTGCGATTAAAGCAAGCGGTATGCGGATTAATCGTTATGTGATGCCAACGGTATGCGGGGGTCCACTGTACTCTGCTAAGAATAGAATACATGACACTTACCTTTATTGAAGGTCTGGTGATGATCGATGGGATGGGAGGAGGGGAGAGTGTGGAAGTTATTGTTTAGAAGGGGAATCCCCTTCCCTTAGGACTTGAGGTAGCAAGTCCTTTTCTGGGGTTACTTCCCTTCTTCTTTTAATGCCACTAGGACCAGCTTGAGAGCCACTGGACCTCTGTCGCACAACAAATCTGTCCATAGAGCTCTGTACCTCCTGTTCCTTTAAGACTTTCCTAAAATGGGCCATAAAATTGTCATTGTACAGGTTGCCAACACGGCTTGCAGTAGCTGTGTCAGGGTGATTTTCATCCGTAAAGGTTTGCAGTTCAACCCACTTTGCACACATTTCCTTAATCTCTTTTTTCAATTCCTTACTAAATCTCGCCCTTTTTACCACAGGGATGGCACTAGAAGCTTTCTTGGGGTCCATGGTGACTTATTTTGCAGTTACAAGCACTAAAACACTGGGATAATGTGAAATGTACCGAATGTATGCGTAGATGCGACCGCACTGGCTGGCTTGTAAACACTGGCGCTGAGGCCACACATGGGACGCGTCCTGGACGAATCACGTAAGGCAAGTTTTTTGTCGTGAGGCGAGGCAAAATTTTTGCGTTCAAATGCTTCATATGGCAGATTTAACGTAACGCGATGCGTTCGTAAGGCGGGGGTCCACTGTATATAGAAAGCCCCTGGTTATGCTAAGCATTTCAAGCAAATTAGGTCATTGTCCCAGGATAAGACCCACACCAGTCCACTAACACCCAGGTACCCATTTACTGATGGGTGAAGATAGACAGCAAGTATAAAGAAACACGCCCAATGTTTCTACCCTGGCTGAGAATCGAATATTTACCAAAAATCATATGTAGCAAGCCCAAGCCAGGTACTAGAAATAAACCACTTTGTCTGACTTTTTTGGGTTATCCTAGGTTCTCTACACATATGCTGCTATGTATGATAATTAATGTTGAGAAAAATAGCTTTTTTGTTTCAGTCTTATGGTTTCTATGAGTGTATATCACAGTTAGCCATGTACTATACTCTGTTTTCTCTAAGCCCAGACAGGGATAGGAGAATGGTACTTATATCCCATATCTTCTTCATACCTCTGTCAAACTGCTCGGTATTATGCCAGATATTATTAATTCTGGAGTATTTAACATGTTTTTATGTTATTTATATTGTTTATTATGTCATGTTAGATCAGTTGTGATAGTGTTGATATTAGCATAATAATAAAGCATGTTACCCTGCATCACAAGACTGAGCTCATAGGAACCGACAGTGGCTTCAAAGCCACCTTATACAGTGGTCCCTCAATAATCGTCCATAATCCGTTCCTGGAAGTGGGACTATTATCGAAATGGACGATTTACGAATCAATTTTCCCCATAAGAAATAATGTAAATTCAATTAATCCGTTCCTGACACCCATAAGTATTTAAAAAAAAAAATTTTTTACATGAAATATAGATGTAGTACATAAACAATACAGTGGCACATGATGAATTAAACATTAACAGAATAACACTTACCTTCATTGGCGATTCTTCTTTGTGTATGGAAGACTGGAGAATGAGACTGATTGAATGAATTACTGTTTGGAAGGGGAATCCCCTTCCATTAACACCTCGGGTACCAATTGCTTTTCTGGGGTTTCTTCTCTTCTCTGTTTCTTAATGCCACTAGGACCACCTTGAGAGTCACTGGAGTCCTGTCTCGCAAAAAAACTGTCCAGAGAGCTCTGTTTCTGGCGTCTCTTTAAAACTTCCCTAAAATGGGCCAAGACTCTGTCACTGTATAAGTTGCCGATATGGCTTGCAACATCCTTCTCTGGGTGATGTTTCTCCATAAATCTTTCCATCCTACCCCACATTTCAAAAATCTCCTTAATTTCTGAAGAAGGCACCTTCCTCCATCTCTCTTCCTCCTCCTGTGCAGCAAGATTCAAAGCTGCCATCTGTTGCTGTTCCTGCTGAAGCTCTTGCAGCTTCTCAGTGGTTAGCTCTTTGTTGTGGTCTTCCACCAACTCTTCCACATCCTCCAAACTCACATGCAACCCCATGGAAGCCCCCAGTGCCACAATGGATTTAACAACTGACATAGGCTCATCAGGGTCAGCACCAAACCCTTCAAAATCCCTCTTGTGGACACAATCTGGCCACAATGTTCTCCAAGCAGAGTTCAAAGTCCTGGTAGTCACTCCCTCCCATGCCTTACCTATAAGGCTTACACAATGGAGAATACTGAAAAGTTCTTTCCAAAAATCTCGTAGGGTCAAGTGAGTGTCTGAGGTTACATTCAAGAACCTTTCAAACATTGCTTTGGTGTAGAGTTTTTTAAAGTTTGCAATGACCTGCTGGTCCATGGGTTGGAGGAGAGGAGTGGTATTCGGGGGCAAGAACTTTACTGTGATGAACCCAAACTCCTTCAGAATTAGGTCATCCAAGTTTGGAGGATGAGCAGGTGCATTGTCCATTACTAGGAGGCACTTGAGATCCAATTTCTTTTCCAGGAGGTGATTCTTCAAACTAGGGCCAAACACTTCGTTGAACAACTCTACAAAAATTTCCCTCGTGACCCATGCCTTACTATTAGATTTCCAAAACACAGACAATTTACTCTTCATAACATTGTTTTTCCTGAACACTCTGGGATTTTCAGAATGGTACACTAGTAACGGCTTCACTTTGAAATCCCCACTAGCATTAGCACAGAACATTAGCGTCAGCTTGTCTTTCATAGGCTTGTGTCCTGGCATTGCCTTTTCCTCTTGTGTAATGAAGGTCCTCTTTGGCATTTTCTTCCAAAAGAGGCCTGTTTCATCACAATTGAACACTTGTTCAGGTTTCAGTCCTTCACTGTTTATGTACTCCTGGAATTCATGCACATATTTTTCAGCCGCCTTGTGGTCTGAACTGGCAGCCTCACCATGCCTTACCACACTGTATGCAAGTACGCTTCTTAAATCTCTCAAACCAGCCTTTGCTAGCCTTAAATTCACTCACATCATCACTAGTTGCAGCCAATTTCTTTACCAAATCGTCATGCAACTGCCTAGCCTTTTCACAAATAAGCGACGTCATAAGACTGTCTCCTGCTAATTGTTTCTCATTTATCCACACCAATAATAACTTCTCAACATCTTCGAGTACTGGTGATCTCATTTTTGTCAGCATATTTACCCCCTTTGCAACAACAGCGTCCTTGATTTCCTTTTTCTTGGCTATGATGGAAGATATGGTTGTACGGGATTTGTTATACATCCTGGCCAGTTCGCCCACACGTACACCACTATCATATTGTTCAATGATGTTTTTCTTAAATTCAATCGTATTTCTCACCTTCTTTACCAAAGGCTTGGCACTAGGAGCTTTCTTTGGAGCCATGGTAGCTTATTTAGCACTTAAATAACTTGCAAGCACTAAAATAAATGAAATATTATGAAATATTTCACTGGAGCACGTGAGGGGACCGTCGCTTACTGGTAAACAATGGCACACTGGCTGGTAAGGAAAGGCCGAGGTGGCTCGAGGCCACTCAGACCGTGAGTACGCGTCCGGGACGAAGGACTATTAGCGAGTTACCGGGCCATTTCCGAGCCAATATTTTGAAGAAAAAACAGGACTATTTTCGAAATGGACGATTTTCAGGCCGGACGATTATTGAGGGACCACTGTATTTTATGGACAATGTACAGTGGACCCTCGCCTAACGATGGCATTGCATAACGTTAAATCTGCCTAGCGATACATTTTAATGCAAAAATTTTGCCTCGCCTAGCGCTAAAAAACTCTCTCAACGCGATTCATCCGAGATGCGTCCACGTGCGGCCTAAGCCAGCCTCACTTGTTCCGTGGGTGGCAGTGTTTACAAGCCAGCCTCCGCGGTCACATCCAAGCATACAATTTGAACATTTCATATTATCACAGCATTTTTAGTGATTTCACCTGCAAAATAAGTGACCATGGGCCCCAAGAAAGCTTCTAGTGCCAACCCTGTGGTAAAAAGGGTGAGAAATACTATCGTACCACAGTCAGCTGTTGCTGCACCACAGCTGCTGCACCTCGGTCAGCTGTTGCTGCACTACAGTCAGCTGCTGCTGCACCACAGCTGCTGCACCTCGGTCAGCTGTTGCTGCACCACAGTCAGCTGTTGCTGTTGCTGCACCACCATCAGCTGTATTACTCGAAGATGTGGAGAGTGTGTTGTTGGTATGGTTTAACATGAAACAATTACCGAGAAACTATTAACCCCAGAGGATTAGCCACCCAGGATAACCCAAGAAAGTCAGTGCATCATCGAGGACTATCTAACTTATTTCCATTGGGGTCCTTAATCTTGTCCCCCAGGATGCGACCCACAACAGTTGACTAACACCCAGGTGAACAGGAAAAAATGCCTGGAACTAGTGCTCATATTGGTGAGGTTAGTGGGGAGGATGTGGAAGAGTTGGTGGAGGAGGACAATGAAGAACTAACCACTGATGGGCTACTAGATCATCTTCAATAGCATGAGGCCAGACCTGAGGAAACTGCTCTGGAGGAGGGGAGAGAGAAATTGAGGAAGTTGCCTACCTCAAAGATTAAGGAAATGTGTGCAATGTGGCTTGAAGTGCAAACCTTTTTTGATGAAAATCACCCTCACACAGCTATTGCAAGCCGTGTTGGTGACTATTACACTGACACTGTTGTGAAACACTTTAGGAAAGTCATAAAGGAACGAGAGGTACAGGCCTCTATGGACAGATGTGTTGTGCGACAGAGGTCCAGTGACTCTCAAGCTGGTCCTAGTGGCATTAAAAGAAGAAGGGAAGTAACCTTGGAAAAGGACTTGCTACCTCAAGTCCTAATGGAAGGGGATTCCCCTTCTGAACACTAAGACCATCCACACTCTCCCCTCCTCCCATCCCATCGATCATCACCAGATCTTCAGTAAAGGTAAGTGTCATGTATTGTACATCTCTTCTTCAGTTTGTGTGTATTAAAATTAATATTTCATGTGGTAAAAAATTTTTGTTTTCATACTTTGGGGAGTCTTGCACGGATTAATTTGATTTCCATTATTTCTTATGGGGAAAATTAATTCGCCTAACGTTGAGCTCTCAGGAACGGATTAACATCATTAGGCGAGGGTCCACTGTACTGTGTATGTGCTTTACACAACTAGAAACATTTCTTTTATTCGTTGGAACCATGGCTAGGGCTAAAAGTAAACAGGTTATAATAATAAATGGAGTAAAAGAAATTGGAATGACTTATGTAGCAAGTAGCGCCACCAAACAGTACCACCAGGTTTGTGTGGCGACCCTGGAAATTTGAGATTATGCTAGCCAAAATTAGTGCTGAATAACTGATGGAACTGGATGTCTGATTGCCGGATTTGTGATAGTGGACCTGTACTGTATCAGTGGCAAACTTTTTTTTTTTTTTATTTCATGCCGAAGATTTTTTCACAGAAACTATAAGAAGTAACATGGCATTATTTGTATTATACAAGTATCAGATCACATACAATACAGTCATGCAATCAAGTAAACCACAGGTATAGAACCAAGTACAATATAAGGGACTAAATACTATACAGGTATCAGACCAAGTACAATACAGATATAAAACCAAGTCAGTTATAGGTACAGTAGTACTAAGTACATTACAATACAGGAAAGGGACAAAGTACACTGTAAGTAGGGAACCAAGTACAATGTAGGCATTTGCCAAACCAGTATACTACATTAATTTAAAGATATAAAATACAGGTAGAGAACAAAGTACAATACAAGTATAGGATGAAATACATTACAGACAGAGGTTACAATACTGTACAATGCACATTAGGGGCTTGAAGCTGAGGGATGTGCTTTGTTACTTACCCACTTTCTTTACTGTACCTCACCTTCTTCACTGTACCCCATTTTCTTCACTGTACCCCATTTTCTTCACTGTACCCCATTTTCTTCAATACACTCCATTTTCTTCACAATACCCCATTTTCTTCGTTGTACCCCATTTTTTAACAATCCCATTTTCTTCACTGCACTCCATTTTCCTAACCCCATGTTAATTCATTAAGTTTTTAAAAACACTTATGTAACCTTATAACTAGTGTATGTTTGTAATAAAGTTGGTAGAATTACCGACAATATGTAAAGTAAAAGAATACAATTGCAACTAATGTGACATTTTGTTGTGGCAACGTTTCGCTCTCCAGGAGCTTTGTCAAGCCGATACAAACAGTACATGGACACAGAGGGTATATATAGGCTCAGAGTGATGTGCAATACTAGTGGTAGTAGTAGTAGTAGTAATACAGTATGTTAGAACAATTAACTTGCACATGAGTAAAAGGATATAAAAGCTATTACTTGGGAAACATAAAAATAGGTTAGACAAATATTTCTATTGGAGGCTGGATAGAGGTCTGTTTCAATGTTCATTCTCTGTAATGTGCTTGTGTAGTATTAATAGGAGAGACTTTGTGATGGCAGGGTTTACTCTTTTCAGGAGAATTCTTGCTAAGACAGCTATTAGTGAAGATTCAAGGCACTTGCATCTGCGGAAATTAGTTTCTTTGATCACTAGTTGGGCGTCCCTGAACTTAATGAGATGGTTGGTGGAATTTTGGTGTTGTACACAGGCGTTGTTCAAGTTATCGTTCCTACATGCGTAAATGTGTTCATTGAGGTGAGTGTCGAGGTTTCTTGCTGTTTCACCTACATAAATCTTGTCGCAGCCTCCACAGGGTACAGTGTAAACCCCTGCATTGACTTGTTTGTGGTGTTTGGATTTTGTTCTGGTTAGATCCTTTATCGAGTGCTGGAAGCGATGGCGACTCTGGTGTTAGCTTGTGAAAGTGCTTTAGACACGTTCAGTGCAACCTGGCTGTTGGGAAGAATTATAACTTTGTTGGGAGTGGTGTTGGTGTGTGGAGAATTAATGATCTGAAGAGCTCTTTTCTTGCAGTCTTTGATGAAAAAGGAAGAAAAATGTAAATCAGTGAAGGTTTGGTGAATGTATGTACATTCCTCATCAAGAAACTCAGGACTACAAATTCGGTATTATGCTCTTAGGAAAAACCCGATGATGATGCCTCTTTTGGTCTTGGTATCTTGACTGGAATAGATGTGAGGTCATTTTTATTGGTAGGTTTCCGATAAACTTGAAATCTTAGGTTGTTGTCTACTTTGTGAATGAGGACGTCGAGGAAAGGTAGTTTGTCATTGGACTCTTCTTCTAGTGTAAACTGGATCGCCAGTTCAACTGCGTTGAGCCTTGCCTGTAGATTCCATACATCAGAACGTTTGGGAGTTATTACGAGGACGTCGTCCACGTAACGTAACCAAGTGATGCTTGAAGGGATGATGTTGGGGAAGGGTTCAGACTCTACGTGTTCCATGCACAAGTTGGCTAGGATGGCACTGATGGGGGACCCCATTCCCATGCCGTAGGTTTGTTTGTAGAGCTTGTTATTGAAAGAAAAACAGTTGAAATTAACACAGAGTTCAATCAAGTCAACAAAATCTCCAGGAGGTAGAGGAAGATTAAGGTCCTGATTGACTTTACATCATAGAACCTCGATGGCTTTTGTGGTAGGTACTTTCGTGAAGAGGGAAGTCACGTCCAAACTGCTTAGTTTCTTGTTACGGATGGAGAGGTTTCAGATGCAGTTGAGAAGGTTGCCTGAATGTTCAAGATGAGTGGGGCTGATGGTCCCCAGAAGGCAGGAAAGATGTTTGGCAAGAACTCCGGCTAGTTTGTGTGGTGCACTGCCTATACCTGACTTGATTGGTCTGAGAGGAATATTGTGTTTATGGGTCTTGGGTAAACCATACATGTGTGCTGGTTTAGGGTTGCTGGGTAACAAGTACAGAAGAGAAGAAACTTCTGTATTCTAACATATTGTATTACTACTACTACTACTGATATCACTACTATTACTACTACTACTACCACCACTAGTATTGCACCTCACTCTGAACCTATATATACCCTCTGTGTCCATGTACTGTTTGTAACGGCTTGACAAAGCTCCTGGAGAGCGAAACATTGCCGCAATAAAATGTCACATTAGTTGCACTTGTGTCCTTTTACTTTACATAGTGTATGTTTACTCCTAGGTCTGCTGAAATGCATTGCTGAAGCACAAAGGTGTTCTTAACCTTTTATACAATTACAGACTCCCCAGTGGATTACCCATTATGTGCCCATACCCCCTTCACCAGACTCAAAATCATCATCATCACCAGTCCTATTAGGTACCAGTATGACATTCAAAAGATGTCAGTAACTTGGTTTTACTTTACATATGGATGGCAACACAGGTGAAAGTGTATTCTAATCTAACCCAACTTTTTTTTTAAATTGTTCAGAGACTGAATCACACATTCACCATTATTTGGTTCCCATACCCTCAGTTAAGAACCCCTGGCCCTAAGGGCTTTTCCATGTGTAATACTAAAATATACACAGATAACCAGCACATAGTAGAGAGAAGCTTGTGATAATGTTTCAGTCTAACTTAGACCATTTACAAAGTCACACTGTGTAACTTTGTAAATTGTCCAAGTTGGACCAAAGTATCATCATAAGCCATTCTCTCCTATGTGCTGGTTATTTGTGCACTAAAATATATAATATAAAACTTAGGTAATGTCTTGGAAAATAAACTTTACTGTGTCATTCGGATTCCTTCTTGTTGCTCTGTACTATTCTACATGATTTATTTATTATTAACTCACAGCTTGTAGAGGAAACATCGAGCAATGTTTTGACTCATCCTGGAACTTTATCAAGTTACCACTTGAGACTTGATAATGGTCAAGGATGACTCTAATGTTTCCTCTCCAATACACAAATAACCCGCACATAGAAGAGAGGAGCTTATGGCGACATTTTCATCCAACTTGAGCCATTTACAAAGTCAGAAATGGTTCAAGTCGGACTGAAACATCATCGTAAGCTTCTCTCTCCTATGTGCGGGTTATTTGTGTATTGCTCCAGTTACACTATTGTGCCATTTTGTTCTTTCCTCTTCAAATTGTGCATTACTAGTGATTTGTTCTTGATATGTAACAAAAAAAGGCACAATACCATGACTGGAATGATACACAAATAACCCGCACATAGAGAGGAGCTCATGACGATGTTTCGGTCTGACTTGGACCATTTACAGAGTCACACTAATGAAAAGGAGAGAAGGAGGGGTATACATGTATATAGGCAGGAGGTGGTAGTAGTAGTAGTGGGAAAGGTAGTAAGAAGGAAGAGGAGCCAATCAAATACAGTGGACCCCCGCATAACGATCACCTCCGAATGCGACCAATTATGTAAGTGTATTTATGTAAGTGCGTTTGTACGTGTATGTTTGGGGGTCTGAAATGGACTAATCTACTTCACAATATTCCTTATGGGAACAAATTCGGTCAGTACTGGCACCTGAACATACTTCTGGAGTGAAAAAATATCGTTAACCGGGGGTCCACTGTACTAAGAAAGAGGAGCACTACATGGAAGCTAGGTGCCTACAGAGGGTAAGAGCAAGAACACAGAGGGGGGGGGAATAAATAAATACAGAAAGAAGGAAGAAATACACAGGCAGAAGAAAGACAGCCTAAAGGAGAAAAAGGAAAGAGGAAAAGGGAAGAGGGAGAAGAAAAAGGAGGAATCAGGTTAAGTCATGGGTGTTCTGAAGTTTGGAGCATTTTACAGTGTAGTGAGAAAGGAAGGCATCTACAGAGACAAAACCAGGACTAAGATTCATACAAGGAAAGTTGTATATTAGGGAGGATTCAACCAGAAGACCAGTCGATAGGACGACTGTGATCTCTGACGTGACAGAAAAGAGCATTGTTAGTGTCGGCAAGCCTAACACTACTTTTGTGCTCCCTAAGTCTGTCAGAAAGAGATCGGCAAGTTTCTCCAGAGTATTGAAGAGGACAGGAAGAACAAGAAATAGAGTAGACACCAGGAGCATCTGTAGAGGGAGGAGAGGTATGAACTTGATTAGTGCGAAGAGTGTTAGTCTGGTGGAAAGTAAATTTGATGTCTAAGGAACGGAGAGAGTTGTTGAGATTAGAAAGACCGGAAATGTAGGGAAGGCACAGGACAGAAGAGTTCCCAGGAGTAGAGAGTTTGGGAGAGAAGAAATTACGTTTAGCACGTGAGAAGGCAGAATCTATGAAATGGGAAGAGTAGCCAAGACGGGAAAATAAATTATGAAGAGTGGAAATTTCTGATTTATTTATTTATTTATTTATTTATTTAAAAATTTGAGCACACATACAGAGGTACAACAAATACAGGTAAGAGCAGTATGCCAAAGCCACTTATACTATGCATAGCATTACGGGCTGGCTTAAAATTAACTTAAGATTAACTAAGCAATGATGAAATCAGTGATAAAACATTAATGTAAACAGGTTACTATAAAGCACAAGTGAGTATTACAAAGACAGAAGGAACTGAGGATCACAAATGTGGAGAGCATGGAGAAAGAGGGAGATAAGATCACTTTTCTTGACAGAGGAAGCATGATAAGAAAAGTGGTGAATGTATATGCCACTGTGCATAAGCTTGCAGTAAATGGAAAAGGCAAAAACCTGTATCTGAGCAGTGAACATGGACATCAAGGAAAGGAAGCAAAGAATTAGATTCCCATTAAGCTTTAAACTTAATGGAAGGGGCAAGATTATTAAGAGCATCAAGAAATTGTTGGAAGAGACTAGAGTCACGAGGCCATAGAGCTAAGATGTTATCTACATAGCGGAGCCAGAGTGAAGGATGCACATTGATAGTAGGAAGAAGAACAGTCTCGAAGTATTCCATGTAAAGATTAGCAAGGACAGGAGAAAGAGGAGAGCCCATAGCGACACCGAAGGTTTGAGAATAACATTTCTCTTGGAAAGAAAAGGAATTAGAGTCCACACAGAGGCAGATAAGATCAAGAAAGACATCAGTAGGTATAGGGAGATGAAGAAACCCTTCATGGGCCTTCTAAGAAAATCAAGGACATCATCAAGAGGGACATGGGTGAAGAGGGACTCAACGTCAAGACTAAGTATCTTACAGGTCGGGAGAGAGCGAACCCATTCGATGAAGCCTTGAGAGTGATGGAGGTGGGCAGGAGAAAAAGTACCAAGAAAGGGAGTGAGGGTTCTGGCCAGCCAAGGAGCAAGAGAATTAAGAGACAGAACCTCTAGACTAGAGGATATGATAGGATGTAGAGGAATATCAGGTTTATGAGTTTTAGGAAGGCCATAGAAATAGGGCAGAGAGGGGTAGATGACACAAAAACATTGAACAAGGTCAAAGTCAGGAGGACAGAGGTTGGAGAGAGTCCTTAGTTTCTTGTTGAAAGTTCTCTTTATGTAATCAAGAGGGTTGGAAATGAAAGGAATGTAGGTACATGAGTCCAGAGAGCAAGACATCAGCTTTACGGAGGTAATCCTCGCGATCAAGGATAACTACCGAATTACCTTTGTCAGAAGATAGCATGACAATGTTAGTGTTTCATTTAAGAGAAGAAAAGGCAAGTTGGTAACAGCGCCTATATATACCCTTCCTTCTCTCCTTTTCGTTAGTGTGACTTTGTAAGTGGTCCAAGTCAGACTGAAATGTCCTCTCTTCTATGTACGGGTTATTTGTGTATGTTTTTGAAATGGTATTGTGACTTTTATTATTCTAGACATGATTTATCTATCTCTCTCAAGTTAGCATGTACAGGTGGGCCCCATTTTACAGCATATTGCTAATGCAGTAGTTTTCAATTACATATCCATTCCTCATTTATTCCGACTTCCTACAATAAATATAGTCACCACTCACTATAAGTTAAGGATGATAATATTTTAAGTAATGTGTGTACTGTCTATGCATTTTTTAGGCCTAGTTCTATTGCTCACTTAATATATGATAGTGTAAATATGTAATCAGGCTTTTATATGTACAGTGGAACCTCTACTTACGAGTTTAATCAGTTCCATGACCTTGCTCGCAACTGGATTTGCTCGTTTGCAGGGTCAGTTTTCCTCATTTAAATTAATTGAAATGGAATTAATTCGTCCCAGTGGAATTCCAGGCACGAGAATTTTTTTTTGTTTTTTTTCAACAAGTCGGCCGTCTCCCACCGAGGCAGGGTGACCCAAAAAGAAAGAAAATCCCCAAAAAGAAAATACTTTCATCATCATTCAACACTTTCACCTCACTCACACATAATCACTGTTTTTGCAGAGGTGCTCAGAACACAACAGTTTAGAAGCATATACGTATAAAGATACACAACATATTCCTCCAAACTGCTAATATCCCGAACCCCTCCTTTAGAGTGCAGGCATTGTACTTCCCATTTCCAGGATACAAGTCCGGCTATATAAAAATAACTGAGAAAATACTTTAATAATTTCCCTAATATCAACTCTACAGCTTATTTATCTATCACAATTCATGTAATATGACAAAATAAACAATATTAATAACATAGAAACATGATATATACACTAGAATGAATAAAATACACTTAATTGCTACACTCTTAATGCTATACTTTGCCACTGCTGCTTCATGTTGTCTGCCACTGCTACCTCATGATGTCTACCACTGATGTTGCCAAAGAATCGAACATTTTTGCTATTTTGAGCTCAATTTCAAGGTACTTTTCATCGTGAAACCAATTAAAATCATATTTATTTTTGTAGTATATCTTCCATTCTATCACATGAGACCAAATAAAACGAAAATACAACCATAAAAACCATATGAAAATATACTGCTAATGGGAGGCTAATGGCTGAGAAGTGAACTCCGTTATTTATGGTCCGATTTCTTTCATTTTTGGTGTACGTTAAGAAGCATCTTTTCATCATACATTGCCAAAGTTTCAATAAGATAGTCCAAAAAACAATGAGATCCAATTTCCTAGCTTAAGAGCAAGAGTCCCCTCACCAGTGTCAATTAACCTCCTGTAAGGCCCGCTCACATCTGGAAATTTTGCTCGCGTCTGAAAGCAAAAAATCGACCGAGCAGCTGCTCGTATCTGGAAAAACTCGCACATGGATGCACTCATAAGTAGAGGTTCCACTGTATTTGAAAGTGATAAAAAGCTATGTTGTATTTTACAGCGATTCTCACTTTACAGCAGTAACCTGGAACCTAACCTGCTGTATAAGTGGGGCCCCTCCTGTGTTAAGTTAATAGGAACAACAAAATGCAGCCTCTAACATTTTAATGACAACCAGTTTTTTCTTCTCAGGTATTTGACAACACTGCAGCATCACGAGAAGGCACCCTTCAGAGTGGAGATGAAATCACTGGAGTTAATGGAGTCAATGTCAAGGGAAAGTCCAAGCAGGAGGTGGCTCACCTCATTCAGAGGTCTGAGGTTAGTTACTGCATTTTGGTACCATTTTGTGCTACTATGAATGAATGACTTTGTGTTTGCAAATAGTGTATGAAAAATACTCTTAAGCAGAGCTCAGTAGAAACAGTGAGTCAGGAAGCACTTAATGATTGAGTTCTTGTGCTTTGTAAGAATTCATGTGTACTACACACTTAGCTTATGAAATGAAATTGTGCATGTTTGAATTATGGAAATAATAATTTCTTTTGATGTGTATATGGAAGGTTTAGTACAGTATATGAATTATTATTACTATTGCATGTATTATTATTATTATTATTATTATTCTTTCAACAAACCAGTTGTATCCCACCGAGGCGGGGTGGCCCCCCTCCCAAAAAATGAAAGTTTCTCTTTTTAACTTTATTAATGTATACAGGAGAAGGGGGTCACTAGCCCCTTGCTCCCAGCATTTTAGTCGCCTCTTACAATATGCATGGCTTACGGAGGAAGAATACTGTTCTACTTCCCCATGGAGATAAGAGGAAATTAAAAAAGAACTATTAAGAAAATAGAAGAAAACCCAGAGGGGTGTGTCTTTTATATATATTTGTACATGCATGTGTAGTGTGACCTAAGTGTAAGTAGAAGTAATAAGATGTACCTGAAATCTTGCATGTTTATGAAACAGAAAAAAGACACCACCAATCCTACCATCATGTAAAACAAATACAGGCTTCTGTTTTACACTCGCTTGGCAGTACGGTAGTACCTCCCTGGGTGGTTACTGTCTACCAACCTACTATCTACAATAATTATTATTATTATTATTATTATTATTATTATAATCAAGGGAAGTGCTAAACCCTTACTTGTTTAGCACCTCAGGCCATGCTCTGAAATTAGAAGCTTGATGCTATTCCATAATACAGTATGTTACAGGTACATTCACACTACAGTACTGTGTAGTACTGTAGTGCATTTGCACATTTCTCATTGAAGACCTAACACACCACAATCTTTTCCACAAGATTTAACAGTCAACCAGAATTTCTATGTCAGGGAATAACTGACAGGAAGGGAACAACGTGTGTTGGTACGAGACGAGGTGTCAGAGTGGGTGCATGTGTAGAGTGGGGTTCTACAAGGGTCAGTCATAGGTCCGGTACTGTTGCTTGTGTATGTGAATGACATGATGGAAGATACCTCGGAGGATTTCATTGTTAGAAAATCAGCCTGTGCCTTACATGTTCAGTGGCAGGGTCAAGGGTAGGCTTTGGGTTATTCTTAAGCAGTTGTTCACTAACGTCACATTACAACTGCTTGGGAACATCATGTCAGCAAGCAGCCAACACTCGTGTGCCTTATATGATAGAAAAAACAGTAGTTCTATGGTTTTCCCATTATGTCCTTGAATTTGTATTGATAAAGTCACTGGATGGTGAAACGTCTACAAATTAAGATACCCTGATGTTGCACATGTGTCTAATTCTTCATCTTGTCAGTGTTGCATACCATTCATATACATCTAGCCACGATATTGTGACTTTATTCTCCTTACTGCAAAAGAAAGAAGAAATTTATTTTTGGTCTTTCTACATTGTTTTATATTCTTAACTGAATGTTACATATTGTATAATGCAGCCTCCCCTCACTTAACGGTGGAGTTACATTCCTAAGACCATGTCATTAAACGAGTTCATCTCTAAGTGAGGAGCATACTGTAATGGTAGTGGGTTTGTGTCAACCATCTTTGATACTGTTTTAATGTCACCTCTGCATCATTTCTAACATTTCTGGTATATTTTTAAATGTTTTTACAGTAGTGTTCTGTATATTGAAATAAACAGAATAGAGGAAATCAGCTCTAATATACATTATTTAGGTATAAATACGGGTCAGAGAACCCGTTGTAAGTCCAAGGTATTGGTAAACGAGTACGTCGCTAAGTGAGGAGAGGCTGTATTTCATTCCACCCAGTTAGGGCCTGTCATTCTCCTTTCATGGAGCTGTTTTTTATTTCTGTAGTCTAGATTTCCTTTTTTCATTCTCATGTGCATTTTTGGGAAGTGCATTCTTGATAAGAACATAAGAATGGAGGAACACTGCAGCAGACCTTCTGTCCAGTACAAGGCAGCTCCTTGTCAACACCACCCCTTCCCACCCACATATTTGTCCAACCTTTTCCCAAAGTTACCCAAGAATTTGCTTTAGCACCTCAGGTACAAATCATACCCAGTCCTTTCTACTCGTGCATATATTTGTCTGATCTCATTTTAAAGCTACCCAAGAGAAAAGCTCCTGGTCCAAGGAATTGAATCTGATTCATGAAATCTTAATACGATTGTAAACAAATCATAGAATGTGTAGAGTTTGAGCTTATGGCAAGAGAGTCCTAAAATTTTCAGGCCTGTGATTTTATTCCAAGGAACTGAAGCTATTGTCTTTTCTCTGTACAGACATACTTTGTTAACAGCGTCCACATTAGAGCACTTGCTAATATAACACGTTTAAGTTATTTTCTTTTTTCTTTTTTAACAAGTCATCCGTCTCCCACCTAGGTAGGGTGACCCAAAAAGAAAGAAAATCCCCAAAAAAGAAAATACTTTTATCATCATCATTCAACACTTTCACCTCACTCACACATAATCACTGTTTTTGCAGAGGTGCTCAGAATACAACAGTTTAGAAGCATATACGTATAAAGATACACAACATATCCCTCCAAACTGCCAATATCCCAAACCCCTCCTTTAAAGTGCAGGCATTGTACTTCCCCTTTCCAGGACTCAAGTCCAGCTGTATAAAAATAACCGGTTTCCCTGAATCCCTTCACTAAATATTACCCTGCTCTCACTCCAACAGCTCGTCAGGTCCCAAATACCATGTGTCTCCATTCACTCCTATCTAACACGCTCATGCTTGCTGGAAGTCCAAGCCCCTCGTCCACAAAACCTTTACCCCCTACCTCCAACCTTTTTGAGGACGACCCCTACCCCGCCTTCCTTCTCCTACAGATTTATACGCTCTCCATGTCATTCTACTTTGATCCATTCTCTCTAAATGGCCAAACCACCTCAACAACCCCTCTTCAGCCCTCTGATTAATGCTTTTATTAACTCCACACCTTCTCCTAATTTCCACACTCCGAATTTTCTGCATAATATTTACACTACACATTGCCCTTAGACAGGACATCTCCACTGTCTCCAACTGCCTCCTCACTGCAGCATTCACAACCCAAGCTTCACACCCATATAAGAGTGTTGGTACTACTATACTTTCATACATTCCCTTCTTTGCCTCCATAGATAACGTTTCTTGTCTTCACATATACCTCAATGCACCACTCGCCTTTTTTCCTTCATCAATTCTATGATAACCTCATCCTTCATAAATCCATCCGCTGACACGTCAACTCCCAAATATCTGAAAACATTCACTTCTTCCATACTCCTCCTCCCCAATTTGATATCCAATTTTTCTTTATCTAAATCATTTGATACCCTCATCACCTTACTCTTTTCTATGTTCACTTTCAACTTTCTGCCTTTACACGCACTCCCAAACTCGTCCACTAACCTTTGCAATTTTTCTTTAGAATCTCCCATAAGCACAGTATCATCAGCAAAAAGTAACTGTGTCAATTCCTATTTTGCACTTGATTCCCCATAATTTAATCCCACCCCTCTCCTGAACACCCTAGTATTTACTTCTTTTACAACCGCATCTATAAATACAGGTCTCCCTCAACATTCGCGTTTTCAACTTTCGCGGGCTTCACACACATTTGCGAATTCCTAACCACCAAATTCCCAGCCTCCAAATTCCCAGCCGCCAAATCATATTTAAGTTTCCCGCCACCTGCGAGTACCTACTACCCTCCCTCCGACCCCCGCAACTGGCAGCCAGCCCTCCCACCAGTGTGGTGAGTGTTTTGTTTGTTCATTATTTGCTATTAAACTGCAGTATAAATAATGTAAACCCATTCATGACTGCATATTGGAATGGCTATTCGGACAGGTATTGGACAGTGACATCATGTGTTTACTCTTCAACACAGCAAAGAATCAAACATTTCTGCTACTGCTAATAATAACAATAGTAATAATAATAATAATAATAATAATAATAAATGCGATAGAATTGAAGAAGGAAATTGTACAAAAATATGAGGGAGTGGTTGACACATCGTCAGTGTGGCTTTGTTTATGCTGGAATGAGCATTAGTCTCCATGCTCTTCCAAACATTTCACAATACGTAATTCATTGTGTTTGGTGCTTGTAGATTGAGTGCGACTGGAGTGGTAGAGGCAGTGGTTGAAGAAGCGGTTGAGGCAATGGGTGAGGCAGCGGTTGAGGCAGTGGGTGAGGCAGTGGGCGAGGCAGCGGTTGAGGCAGTGGGTGAGGCAGTGGGTGAGGCAGTGGGTGAGGCAGCGGTTGAGGCAGTGGGTGAGGCAGCGGTTGAGGCAGTGGTTGAGGCAGTGGTTGAGGCAGTGGTTGAGGCAGTGGTATTTAATAACATACATGTTATTAATAATTATTTATTTTTTATTATTAACACACTGGCCGATTCCCACCAAGGCAGGGTGGCCCGAAAAAGAAAAACTTTCACCATCATTCACTCCATCACTGTCTTGCCAGAAGGGTGCTTTACACTACAGTTTTTAAACTACAACATTAACACCCCTCCTTCAGAGCGCAGGCACTGTACTTCCCATCTCCAGGACTCAAGTCCGGCCTGCCGGTTTCCCTGAATCCCTTCATAAATGTTACTTTGCTCACACTCCAACAGCACGTCAAGTATTAAAAACCATTTGTCTCCATTCACTCCTATCAAACATGCTCACGCATGCCTGCTGGAAGTCCAAGCCCCTCGCACACGAAACCTCCTTTACCCCCTCCCTCCAACCTTTCCTAGGCCGACCCCTACCCTGCCTTCCTTCCACTACAGACTGATACACTCTTGAAGTCATTCTGTTTCGCTCCATTCTCTCTACATGTCCGAACCACCTCAACAACCCTTCCTCAGCCCTCTGGACAACAGTTTTGGTAATCCCGCACCTTCTCCTAACTTCCAAACTACGAATTCTCTGCATTACATTCACACCACACATTGCCCTCAGACATGACATCTCCACTGCCTCCAGCCTTCTCCTCGCTGCAACATTCATCACCCATGCTTCACACCCATATAAGAGCATTGGTAAAACTATACTCTCATACATTCCCCTCTTTGCCTCCAAGGACAAAGTTCTTTGTCTCCACAGACTCCTAAGTGCACCGCTCACCCTTTTCCCCTCATCAATTCTATGATTCACCTCATCTTTCATAGACCCATCCGCTGACAAGTCCACTCCCAAATATCTGAATACATTCACCTCCTCCATACTCTCTCCCTCCAATCTGATATCCAATCTTTCATTACCTAATCTTTTTGTTATCCTCATAACCTTACTCTTTCCTGTATTCACTTTTAATTTTCTTCTTTTGCATACCCTACCAAATTCATCCACCAACCTCTGCAACTTCTCTTCAGAATCTCCCAAGAGCACAGTGTCATCAGCAAAGAGCAACTGTGACAACTCCCACTTTATGTGTGATTCTTTATCTTTTAACTCCACGCCTCTTGCCAAGACCCTCGCATTTACTTCTCTTACATCCCCATCTATAAATATATTAAACAACCACGGTGACATCACCCATCCTTGTCTAAGGCCTACTTTTACTGGGAAATAATCTCCCTCTTTCCTACATACTCTAACTTGAGCCTCACTATCCTCGTAAAAGCTCTTCACTGCTTTCAGTAACCTACCTCCTACACCATACACCTGCAACATCTGCCACATTTCCCCCCTATCCACCCTGTCATACACCTTTTCCAAATCCATAAATGCCACAAAAACCTCTTTAGCCTTATCTAAATACTGCTCACTTATATATTTCACTGTAAACACCTGGTCCACACACCCCATACCTTTCCTAAAGCCTCCTTGTTCATCTGCTATCCTATTCTCTGTCTTACTCTTAATTCTTTCAATAATAACTCTACCATACACTTTACCAGGTATACTCAACAGACTTATCCCCCTATAATTTTTGCATTCTCTTTTGTCCCCTTTCCCTTTATACAAAGGAACTATGCATGCTCTCTACCAATCCCTAAGTACCTTACCCTCTTCCATACATTTATTAAATAATTGCACCAACCACTCCAAAACTATATCCCCACCTGCTTTTAACATTTCTATCTTTATCTCATCAATCCCGGCTGCCTTACCCCCTTTCATTTTACCTACTGCCTCACGAACTTCCCCCACACTCACAACTGGCTCTTCCTCACTCCTACAAGATGTTATTCCTCCTTGCCCTATACACGAAATCACAGCTTCCCTATCTTCATCAACATTTAACAATTCCTCAATACCTCTAACTCTCCATTTAATAATTCTCCTCTCCTATTTTTAACTGACAAATCCATTTGTTCTCTAGGCTTCCTTAACTTGTTAATCTCACTCCAAAACTTTTTCTTATTTTCAACAAAATTTGTTGATAACATCTCACCCACTTATTATTATTAGTGTTGTTAATAATAATAATAATAATAATAATAATAATAATAATAATAATACATGTTAAAATATGTATTATTATTATTTATAACATCTTATTAAATACCACTGCCTCAACTGCTGCCTCTACCATTGCCTCAACCGCTGCCTAAACTGCTGCCTCTACCAGTGCCTCACCCACTGCCTCAACCACTGCCTCACCCACTGCCTCAACCACTGCCTTACCCACTGTTACAAAAAACGCGATTCTAAAAGCTTAGATATCTCCAGTGAATACTAGAAAGGACTGCCCTTCTAGCATCCAGCCTGTTACTGGGTTTTCGTAACAATTAATCAGTATCCTTGTCCAATTATCCATTAGAATTCAGTATGATTCAGTAGTGCTTCAGGATTACAACTGGTAGGCTACTAACTAGAGAAATTAAAATTTAATAAATTTATTAAGTCTAGAGGTATATCATATTAAATTAAATTAATAATAATCACAGTAATCAAAATAATATTAATCACTTCTCTCGAGTACAGTATTATTGTGCTGAAAGCACATATCACATTTATAATTCTTAAGTACCGTCTGGTACATTAACATTTAATAAGATATTACAAATACGTACAAGTAAGTTTGTGTATGTAAGTGCTCTAAGTAGTTCGCTATGTCTCACGACTTGACTAGACTTAAACAAGTGACTGACAAAGTCCTCAAATAAACTAAGTTCTTGACCAACTGGCAATCAGAACAGTCTGCTTGAACAATAAAAGAAAGCTAAGCCCAATAGCAATATAACAAGCAACTGTGACACAGAATCAGGAACAAGGAGATAATATAACGACTCTAAGTAGGGACCCTCAGCAGATCCTCCACAAAAGTCACAAAACTCCCATACTACTGAATCTAAGTTCAGCATAAGAAAATCCCCGAATGTGACAGTACACAGATACCAGTACAAGTTAGGTCAGAAGCTACAGCTCAGGACCTGAGTTGCTCAGAGTGTCTATGCGACACACAACCTCAGTACAACGTCGAAAATCACTAAGTCTATACAATGTTCTGTGAACAGAGTTCTACAGAACTAACAAGAATAATGAGACAGACAATCTGTCCAACCACCAAGAGAGTCTAGACCAGACTGAATACTTCAGGCGAGGTGAGGACACCCCCCTTTCCCTCGATCACGTGATAGCTCCGTGGACAGCTGCAGCTCAGAACAGAAGCCGGCAGTCTAACGAGCAAAGAGCGATAATTACAGTAGTTAGACAATCAAGACTTGAACTGAGCACATAATATGTTACATCCTACCTAACAACATAAGTCAAATAATAATATAAAGCAATATATTCACGATTTAGCTATTATCGCAAATATAAGCAGTATAAAATTATATGCAAACGTAATATACATTATAATCATAATCATAATATACATTACAGTGGTTCCCCGCTTTTCGTAGTTCCCGGCAATCGTAAAATTCGCCAATCGTAGAGGTATTTTCGTATAAACATGGACTCGCTTTTCATAGGTTGACTCGCGAGTCGTAGTTCGTCCGGGACGCGTACCCACGGCGTGAGCCAGGGCGGCAGCCAGTCTGGCATTGTTTACCAGTGAGCGAAGGTCCCCTCACATGCTCCAGCGAAATATTTCATAATATTCCATTTATTTTAGTGCTTGCAAGTACTAAATAAGCTACCATGGCTCCAAAGAAAGCTCCTAGTGTCAAGCCTGTGGTAAAGAAGGTGAGAAATACGATTGAATTTAAGAAAACCATCATTGAACAATATGAAAGTGGTACAAGTGTGGTCGAACTGTCCAGGATGTATAAGAAACCCTACAGAACCTTATGTTCCATAGTGGCCAAGAAAAATGAAATAAAGGATGCTGTTGTTGCAAAGGGAGTAACTATGCTGACAAAAATGAGATCACCAGTACTGGAAGAGGTTGAGAAGTTATTATTGGTGTGGATAAATGAGAAACAATTAGCAGGAGATACTCTTATGACTTCGTTTATTTGTGAAAAGGCTAGGTAGTTGCATGAAGATTTGGTAAAGAAATTGCCTGCAAATAGTGGTGAAGTGAGTGAATTTAAGGCCAGCAAAGGCTGGTTTGAGAGATTTAAGAACTGTACTGGCATACACAGTGTGGTAAGGCATGGTGAGGCTGTCAGTTCAGACCACAAGGCGGCTGAAAAATATGTGCATGAATTCCAGGAGTACATAGAGGCTGAAGGACTGAAACCTGAACAAGTGTTCAATTGTGACAAAACAGGCCTCTTTTGGAAGAAAATGCCAAAGAGGACCTTCATTACACAAGAGGAAAAGGCAATGCCAGGACACAAGCCTATGAAAGACAGGCTGATGCTAATGTTCTGTGCTAATGCTAGTGGGGATTTCAAAGTGAAGCCATTACTAGTGTACCATTCTGAAAATCCCAGAGTGTTCAGGAAAAGCAATGTTATGAAGAGCAAATTTGTGTGTTTTGGAAATCTAATAGTAAGGCATGGGTCACGAGGGAAATTTTCGTCGAGTGGTTCAATGAAGTGTTTGGCCCTAGTGTGAAGGAGTATCTCCTGGAAAAGAAATTGGATCTCAAGTGCCTGCTAGTAATGGACAATGCACCTGCTCATCCTCCAAACTTGGAAGACCTAATTTTCGAGGAGTATGGGTTCATCACAGTAAAGTTCTTGCCCCCGAATACCACTCCTCTCCTCCAACCCATGGACCAGCAGGTTATTGCAAACTTTAAAAAACTCTACACAAAAGCAATGTTTCACAGGTGCTTGACTGTGACCACAGACACTCACTTGACCCTAAGGGAATTTTGGAGAGAACACTTCAGCATCCTCCACTGCATAACCCTTATAGGTATGGCTTGGGAGGGAGTGACTACCAGGACTTTGAACTCTGCCTGGAGAAAATTGTGGCCAGATTGTGTCGACAAGAGGGATTTTGAAGGGTTTGGGACTGACCCTGATGAGCCTATGTCTGTTGTAAAATCAATTGTGGCACTGGGGAGTTCCATGGGGTTGGATGTGAGTTTGGAGGATGTGGAAGAATTGGTGGAAGACCACAATGAAGAGCTCACCACTGAGGAGCTGCAAGAGCTTCAGCAGGAAGAGCAACACTTCGCAGCTCAGAATCTTGCTGCAGAGGAGGAGGAAGAGAGATGGAAGAAGGTGCCTTCTTCAGAAATTAAAGAGATTTTTACTATGTGGGGTAAGATGGAAAGCTTTATGGAGAAACATCACCCTAACAAGGTTGTTGCAAACCAGGTTGGCAACATGTACAGTGACAAAGTCTTGGGCCATTTTAGGGAAGTGTTAAAGAGATGCCAGAAACAGAACTCTCTCCACAGTTATTTTGTGAGACAGGACTCCAGTGACTCTCAAGGTGATCCTAGTGGCATGAAGAAACAGAGAAGAGAAGCAACCCCAGAAAAGCAAATGGTACCTGAGGTGTTGATGGAAGGGGATTTCCCTTCCAAACTATAAACAATCCACTCTCTCTCCTCCTCCAGTCTCCCATACACTAAGAAGAATCTCCAATAAAGGTAAGTGTTATGCTGTTAATGTTTCATTCATCATTTCCCATAGTATTGTTTATGTACTACATGTATATTTCATGTTAAAAATTTTTTGTTTTAATACTTCTGGGTGTCAGGAACGGATTAATTGTATTTACATTATTTCTTATGGGGAAAATTGATTCGTAAATCGTAAATTTCGTTTATAGTAACGGCTCCAGGAACGGATTAATTACGAACAACGAGGGACCACTGTATATATATATACATATTAATCATTGCAATCCATTCAGGGGTTGCAACACCCCCCACTACGACAAACGGTCGCACTAGGAGTTGCATTAATGTCTTTCACATTACTGATTACTCATATCAATACAAATTAATATAAACATTAATCAGAGTCACTCTTGTGCCAACCACTTCTATAATTTAACAGTGTCTGTTTCACTATAAGTTATACCCCTAGTACTAGGGCAGTACACAGTATCGTATCACTGCATACTCGTGGTTATGTACATCAGTGTAGAGACAGGATAGCGTAGACAAGCATAATAGTCTTGTGCTATAGACAGGAGACAGCATTCCACTCTTAAGTAGTGGTTGTGGAATGCGAGGCAGTATGGACATCTGAGTATGAAACAGCTTAAGGTGTGTAGTGAGGGGGGGGGTCTGCGGCAGGACAGTGTTCCGCCAAGCAGTAACATTGCCCACACGACACTACCCACTCATCACTCAGCTTATGTCTCCTCCTCATACACATCACTACTGTGAATGTATAAATATAATAATTAGACATGACATGAGTATACATAGTTAATATGGGCTGGAGGGATTAAGTTACTCTACTGAATTTGACATAGCAAGTAACAAAAGGTATTTGGGCATAAAATTACGTAAATTTTAAATGGGGAAGTGCCCAAATACTCGTCAAAATGTTCTAAGGACACCACAAGAGCTAGAGCCTCTTTCTCAATAGTGGCATAATTTTTCTGGTGTCATTTGAGCTTAGATGAATAGTAACATATAGGATGGAGAATATCAGTGGATGTTGACTGTTGGAGCAGCACAGCACCCAATGCATAACACTCGCATCTATACGTAAAAAGAAGGGAAGATTGAAATTAGGACTCAACACTGGAGCAGAGGAAAGCAGATGCTTCAACCTTTTGAACAAATCCGAACAATCACTAGTCCAGATGAACTGAACTTTGCTACTAGTAAACATAGTAAGAGGTGTAGGTGGAGATGTGTGTGCTGGCTTGCCTGTCACTTGACACACGTGGCAACGTCGCACATGATCAGCTACTGTTTCCTTCATCTTTGGCCAAGTAAAATGTTTTGCCAGTTTACCGAGTGTCTTCTTGACACCCAAATGTCCTCCTGTGGGACTATTGTGAGCAAAATCAATGGCTTGTTCGTGAAATGTAACTGGTAACACTACGAGATGCTTGACTGTGGTGGAAACACTATCAGCTGACAACTTACATGTATTTTTCTCCATCAGTACACCGTTACTATAATAGTAACAATTATCGAGATCCTTTGGTTCACTCTCAGTAACTGCTATATCTCTCAGTCTTTCCAGTGACTGATCAACAAACTGATCCTTGATTAAATCATCATGAGTTAGAAATTTAACGTCAGTTGTGTCCTGACTAGGTTGATAACACGGGGGAGTCAATGTTAATGATCCGGGGCGCAGAGCGTCACTGAACAACATATTTAAGCCCAAATCATTGTCATCCACTAACTCAACAGGAGACAAGGATGGTTGTTGAATCTTTGACATAGCTCTAGTAATTGCGCTGAGAGGAAATAAAATAGGTTTCTCTCTACAAGCTTCAATGGCATAATTATCATCAGTGTTATTATCAATCACAAGTGGTTCTTTACATATACCAGCATGAAGGATATCGTTCCCTATCAACAAGTCCACTGACCTGATGGGAAATACACCACTGGATATATCCACTGAAATATAACCAGTATAATAGCTTGTTTCAGTGTATACCTTGTGAAGAGGTACTTTTATAACAGCCCCTCCATAGGCTTCTAACAATACATCTATCTTGCAATAGGTATCATCAGTTATGGTCAGTACATCTTTTCTTAATAAGGTGAGATAACTGCCAGTGTCTCTGAAAGAAATTATCTCAGTTAGATGTGATTCGTCAAATCCTACTTTACCTCTCGAAAAGTAAGGACTCATCGCTGAACGAATCTTTTCGTCAGATAAACTCTCTGACGCTAGTCATCTATCCTGAGTAACATTATCTAAAACAGTAAGATCAGAGGTATTACTAGGATTTTGGTGCCTTTGTTGCTCGGAAGAAGATACGACTTGAGTGGGGGCGCCAGCCGCACGACTGTTTCTCGTATCTCTTTCCAACTTTTCTGTTACAATAGGTACATTTTACTTTCTTCTTCTCGATATCAGATTTCTGTCTAGCCACAGAGACAGATTCAGGATTGTGAGTTTTCCTGGTAAAGGTACGAGAAGTTACAGTAGCAGATACATCAGGCCGGCAATGAGCAGCTGATTTAGGTTGCCAACTTCTAGGACAATCTTTAGTTACCTTGTTTCTGTGTGTTTTAGTACGTACAAGTTTGTGAGAAATCTCGTAATTGTCTGCTAATGCTGCAGTTTCCAGAATATCCGAGGTAGTATGATCGATCAGATATTCTTGTATGTCAGCAGACATACAGTTGTTAAACTCTTCATGTAGTAACAACTGAACAAGGCTGTCGTAGTTGTTGCACTTGGCAGACCTACACCACCTCTCAAATGCAACTTTTTTCTCATGAGCAAACTCTACACAAGTTTGATCTTGTCGTCGTTGTAACGTACAAAATGCACGTTGATAACTTACAGGCAACAAGTTATATGTCTCTAGAATAGTTTGTTTGACAGCGTCATAACTAATGTACTTGGCAAAAGGTAAAGCAGCAGTACAAGTTTGAGCTCTTCCTGTCAAAGCTGTGTGCAACAAAGTAGCCCAGTGCTTACGTGGCCAGTTCATAGCACGTGCCTGGTTCTCAAACACATCAAAATAGGTGTCTAAGTCACTCTCAAAAAACTTAGGAACCATGGATGCAGCTTTCTCCACATTAAATGTGTCCTGTGATCTATCAGTCTGTTGTCTTCCCAGACAAACATTTTCTCTCTGGAAATCTTCTTCGTTCAATTTCCTCTGTGCCTCTATTTGTGCAGTCTGCAACATAATGAGACGTTCTAACCTCTCAAACTGTTCCTGAGAGATAGGACCAGTGGGTAATGGAGGAGTAGGGAAATTAACGTGGTCTGGACGGTCCTTAGGTCGGACACTTCGTCCAGCCATCTCTAGAGAGTCTAGATCTGGTCTATGATAAGTAGATACAGGTGTAGCATACACAGTACTAGTATTAGGCTGAGTCATACTACCAGCTATACTCTGTACTAACGTGTCAGTGAGGGAAGGAGTGAGCGAGAACTGAGCTACACTAGGCTCAGACACTTCTGCCTTAGTTGCTCTTTCTTCTACTTCATCAAATAGAGTCATACTTCCTAATTGTGACACTAGGCTTTCTGAATCTGAATCATAATCAGACATCTCTGTATGAGCAGGAAACAATATATCTTTAATTAATGCTCTGACAGTTTCTGCGGTGTAATTCCTGTTATACGTCACACCGAGATATTTGGCTACTCGCCAACACGTCTGAAGTTTTAATGTACTTAATTCAGACAAAATCAGAGTATCAATTAACTGTTTAACTTCGGCATACATCACGAAAATAAATGTACTACGAGAGAGTGATTATGGGAAACTATAATCCTAATAGGAATTTTAGTGTTGGATATCTTAGAGTTAGAACTCATAAACAGTATTTCCATCTCCTTGGATCAAGAGACTCAGTCAAGTACATACATGGTATGTTGTACAAGACTAAACTCAAAGTCTTCAGATTAGGAAAGTACTCAAAGTGTTTGATCATAGAGTTACTAGTATGTCAAACTGGACAATTTCTCCAACACCTTGGATCAAGAGCATCCCAGACAGGCCCCCATTTGTTACAAAAAACGCGATTCTAAAAGCTTAGAGATCTCCAGTGAATACTAGAAAGGACTGCCCTTCTAGCATCCAGCCTGTTACTGGGTTTTCGTAACAATTAGTCAGTATCCTTGTTCAATTATTCATTAGAAATCAGTATGATTCAATAGTGCTTCAGGATTACAACTGGTAGGCTACTAACTAGAGAAATTAAAATTTAATAAATTTATTAAGTCTAGATTTAATAAGATTTAATAAGATATTACAAATATATACAAGTAAGTTTGTGTATGTGTGTAAGTGCTCTAAGTAGTTCGCTATGTCTCACGACTCGACTAGACTTAAACAAGTGACTGACAAAGTCCTCAAATAAACTAAGTTCTTGACCAATTGGCAATCAGAACAGTCTGCTTGAACAATAAAAGAAAGTTAAGCCCAATAGCAATATAACAAGCAACTGCGACACAGAATCAGGAACAAGGAGATAATATAACGACTCTAAGTAGGGACCCTCAGCAGATCCTCCACGAAAGTCACAAAACTCCCATACTACTGAATCTAAGTTCAGCATAAGAAAATCCCAGACTGTGACAGTACACAGATACCAGTACAAGTTAGGTCAGAAGCTACAGCTCAGGACCTGAGTTGCTCAGAGTGTCTATGCGACACACAACCTCAGTACAACGTCGAAAATCAATAAGTCTATACAATGTTCTGTGAACAGAGTTCTACAGAACTAACAAGAATAATGAGACAGACAATCTGTCCAACCACCAAGAGAGTCTAGACCAGACTGAATACTTCAGGCGAGGTGAGGACACCCCCCCTCGATCACGTGATAGCTCCGTGGACAGCTGCAGCTCAGAACAGAAGCCGGCAGTCTAACAAGCAAAGAGCGATAATTACAGTAGTTAGACAATCAAGACTTGAACTGAGCACATAATATGTTACATCCTACCTAACAACATAAGTCAAATAATAATATAAAGCAATATATTCACGATTTAGCTATTATCGCAAATATAAGCAGTATAAAATTATATGAAAACGTAATATACATTATAATCATAATCATAATATACATTATATATATATACATATTAATCATTGCAATCCATTCAGGGGTTGCAACACCCACTGCCTCACCCACTGCCTCGCCCACTGCCTCACCCATTGCCTCAACCACTTCCTCAACCACTGCTTTTACCACTCCAGTCACACTCAATCTACAAACACTAAACACAATGAATTATTGTGAAATGTTTGGAAGAGCACAGAGACTAATGCTCACTCCAGCATAAACAAAGCCACACTGACGATGCGTCAACTACTCCCTCGTATTTTTGTACAATTTCCTTCTTCAATTCTATCGTACAGTATTCATTATTATTATTATTATTATTATTATTATTATTATTATTATTATTATTACTATTATTATTATTATTATTATTATTATTATTATTATTATTATTATTATTATTATTACTATTGTTATTATTAACAGTAGCAGAAATGTTTGATTCTTTGCTGTGTTCAAGAGTAAACACATGATGTCACCGTCCAATACCTGTCCGAATAGCCATTTCAATATGCAGTCATGAATGGGTTTACATTATTTATACTGTAGTTTAATAGCAAATAATGAACAAACAAAACACTCACCACACTGGTGGGAGGGCTGGCTGGCAGTTGTGGGGGTCAGAGGGAGGGTAGTAGGGACTCTCAGTGGTTGAGGAAGTGGTGGAGGCATTGGTGGAGGCAGTGGTGGAGGCAGTGGTGGAGGCAGTGGTGGAGGCAGTGGTGGAGGCAGTGGTATTTAATAAAATACATGTTATTAAACCATAACATGTATGTATTTAGTACAATTTATGACATTTTCATGCATTTTATGATTGTTCGTGGTTCAACAAGTTAAGGAAGCAGTATTGTAATATATTTCCCTACAATATTTTGTGGTACCAAACATTCGCGATTTTTCAACATTCGTGAGGCTCTTGATCCCCTAACCCTCACGAATGTTGAGGGAGACCTGTATATTAAACAACCATGGTGACATTACACATCCCTGTCTAAGACCTACTTTTACTGGGAAGTAGGCTCCCTCTCTTCTACATGTTTATTATTTTTGGCACTTGCTTTGCTCTTAAGATGGTTTTTGGCAGTTTTTAAAAAAATATTTATTATTTTTACTTTTGCATCATTTTTTTAGACCCAATTTTATTGTGCACTTAATAAATGATAGTGTGAACATGTTTTTAGGCTTTTATATGCACTGGCAAGTGAAAAAAAAGGCTATGATTCACTTTTTGGTAATATTCACTTTATGGCGGCTGACTGGAATGTAACCCACTGTATTACTGAGGTATGCTTGTACTGTATCAAACCTGTTTAGCCTGCAGACTTAACACATCCCCATGAATATACAGGAATAGTTATTCACTGAGTTGCCTCATTTCCTCGTAGTCTTGCCTTTTCGTTCTTCCCTCTCACTTAGTACATGCAGCAGTATAATGGTGTATATTGTATTTTACTTTCAGGGTTCTGTCTCCATTCAGTACAATAAACTTCATGCAGACCCTAAGCAAGGAAAGACCTTGGACATTGCCATGAAGAAGGTCAAGCATCGACTGGTTGAAAATCTCTCTTCTTCAACAGCAGATGCCCTGGGCCTCTCACGTGCCATTTTGTGCAATGACTCATTGGTCAAAAAACTGGATGATTTACAGAGGACTGAAGAGATGTATCAGGCTCTCATGGACCATACTAAACGACTGCTAAAAGCCTTCTTTGATTTAGCAATTGTTTATAGAAGTAAGTAAAGATGCCCCTCGTTTTACGATGGTTTCACTTATGGTATTTCGACTTTATGATGGTGCGATTATAATGCTGCACAGTACAGTGTTGTACATTTATTGATAGGATAAACTTGTATTCATTTATTTACTTTTCAGTACTGGTATTTAGTTACAGTAATTATTTGTTTATTTACTTATTCAGTGATGGTGGTTATTTATTTTCACATCATGTTTGACTTACAGTATTTTCAACCTACCATGGGTTTATTGGAACTCCATCATAAATTAAGGAGCACTTGTACATACACCAGACATAAAGTTTGTGGTTATATAAGTTACTGAAGCCATGTTAAAATGTTCACTTAGATCATGTGTGCAGTTGAACATTGCTATATTGTATATTTTAATAATGGATAGAGACGAATGGTTTTTGGGATCTGATGAGCAGTTGGAGTGCGAGCAGGGTAATATTTTGTGAAAGATTCAGAGAAACTGGTTAGCTGGACTTGAGTCTTGGAAGTGGGAAGTACAATGCCTGCACTTTAAAGGAGGGGTTTAGGATATTGGCTGTATGGAGTGACATCTAAAGCGTCATACCTGGGCGATTCTGCAAAGACAGTGATATTGTGTGAATGATGGTGAAAGTGTTTCTTTTTTAGGTCACCCTGCCTCGGTGGGAGACGGCCGACCTGCTAAAAAAAAAAATTTAATGAACCTACAATGCTCATAAATTTTTTTTGATAGATAATGAAAAGAGGCAAGTTTCTTGAAGTTACTGTGCTAGGTACACTGGCATGAGGTGGCAGGGTCCTGTGTCTGTAGGGATCTTAGAAATTACAGCCTCTCCTTACTTAGCGACGTACTCGTTTACCGACGACTCGGACTTACAGCGGGCTCTCTGACCAGTATGCAAACCTAAATAATGTATATTAAAGCTGATTTCCTCTATTCTGTTTATTGCAATATACAGTACACTGCTGTATAAACATTTAAAAATACAGTGGAACCTCAGCTTACGAATGCTCCACCATGCGAATTTTTCAGGATACGAACTGTCGTTTGGTCAATTTTTTTGCTTCTGGATACAAACGAAATTTCAGGATGCGAACTTCCCCCCCAAGGGAGGTTGCTTAAATAAATAAATAAATAAAATATTTAATTCTTTGCTAAGGTTACATTGTTTGTTTACATATCATAATATGATTGGAGCAAAGAAAGCCACTGTCATGCCGAGGCATTTCGGGGAGACTTAACCTAATACTAATAGACTACTTAAGTCTAGACAGGTGAAAAGTGTACTAGTAGTGGTTACCAATGTTTTGCTGATGGTGGCGCCAACTACTGGCAGCTTTTTGAAGTTTCTCCTTACTGATATTATTATATTTATTATTACATTATTATTATCATTATTATTATTGTTATAATAATTATTATTATTATTAGTATGTATGTGGTGATGGGCTCTTGATCTAGGGAATTGGGTCTGTGCTTCAGTTCCCTAAATTAATAATAATAATAATAATAATTGTAATTATAATATATACGTACATACTACTACTACTAATAATAATAATAATAATAATTATAATTATTATATGTACATAATAATAATAATACAATATAATAGTAATAATAATATGTTGTCATTTTTAGACATTTTTCGTATTTTTTTTTTTTTATTTTTGTGCCAAATGCTTCGAAATAGAAATTGGTAACCCTCTGGGTGGCTGTAGGTACAGCTGCTATGACCACAGCTATCTCAGTGCCGACCAAGTGTCAAAAGGAAGAGGAGGTGTGCCGCTCTGAGTGACTGCAGCACACCTTGGGATGTGTAATTTTGTCTTATATTGTATAAATTTCTTACACAATGCCTTGCTCAGAGAGACAGTATTTGCGTACAATTAGCAAGAAGCTCAGGAAGCAATTTGAAACTATGAAAAAAGCTAGAGAAATGAAGAAGGCAGCAGCATAGAGCGAGGCAGCTGGCCGCCACCACCACCACCACTGTGGCCGCCACCACCACCACCACTACCACCACCACTGTGGCTGCTACCACCACCACCACCACCACTGTGGCTACCACCAGCACCACTGTGGCTGTCACTACCACCAACACCACTGTGGCTGCCACCACCACCACCACTGTGGCCACAGTGATCATGTCTTCACCTATATATACATCTGCCTTGACCACACCTGTGGTTACATATGTGACAACCTCACCACTGATCATAGATGAACACAAGCTAGGTGTGGGGCTATGGACTGGGAAGATACTAGAGTGGGAGAGCAAATGGCAGATGCTTTCTGCCGCTGCCGGCACTGCCATCACTTGCCATATTATGGCCTATTTTATTCATTCTAGAGTATATATCATGTTTCTATATTATTAACATTGTTTATTATGTCATTTTAGATAAATTGTGATAGATAACTAAGCCATAGAGTTGATATTAGCATTATTTTGTCATGCCTCCTGAAGGCTGGAACGGATTAATTGCATTTCAGTTAATTTAACCCTTAAACTGTCCAAACGTAGATTTACGTTTTTTCAACATTTGAAAGTATGTAAAAAAAGTAGATCTTTTTTTTTTTTTTAATTTGAAAACGTGTAAAAAAAACATTGATCTACGTTTTTTTTTTTTTTTGTTATATTTGAAAATACAGTGGACCCCCGCTTAACAATCACCTCCCAATGCGACCAATTATGTAAGTATATTTATGTAAGTGCGTTTGTATGTGTATGTTTGGGGGTCTGAAATGGACTAATCTACTTCACAATATTCCTTATGGGAACAAATTCGGTCAGTACTGGCACCTGAACATACTTCTGGAATGAAAAAATATCGTTAACCGGGGGTCCACTGTATGTAAAAAAAATGTAGAGCTACTTTTGGAGCACTACGCATGTGAACGTAGATCTGCTTGGACAGTTTAAAGGTTAAAGGATATGAACAAGGTCATGGAACGGATTAAATTCGTAAGCCGAGGTTCCACTGTATACCAGAACTGTTATAAATGTGACATTATAACCGTTATAAAGGTGACATTAAAACAATATCGAAGATGGTTGACACAAACCCACTACCTTTATAGTATGCTCCTCACTTAGCGATGAATTTGTTTACCGACATGGTCTTAGGAACAGAACTCCATTGTTAAGTGAGGAGAGGTATTGTTATCATTTCCTTGATCTCTTATTAAATTTATATGTCTTGCTTGCAGGGTTTGGAGATATCTTTTGTGAGATTGGTGTTCGTGAAATTCAACAAAGTGCCAATGAAGCCTTCAACCAGTTTGGGGAGGCTCACCGCCAGATGGAGAAGTATGGCATTAATATGCTGAAGAGGCTTAAACCAGTAAGTTGACTTGAAGGACATATTTTCGTTGACTTGAAGAACATGTTTTCAGGCAGGCCCTACTTAACTACGCTTCACTTTACAGCGCTTCACTAATGCAGCGGTTTTCAATTTTACCCATTCTTCATTTATTCAGACTTCCTACAATAAATATATTCACTCAATATCAGCTAAGGACAAAAATATTTTAAGGTAAATAATGTGTGTTGTAGGTAGTAGGTTGGTAGACAGCAACTGCTCAGAGAGGTACTACCATTCTGCCTGTAATTGTTTTACATGATGGTAGGATTGCATGCAAGATTTCAGGTATGTCTTGCTGCTTCTACTTACACTTAGGTCACACTACACATGCATGTACAAGCATTTACAGTAGGGCCCCGCTTTATGGCATTTCGCCTTACGGTGTTCTGCTAATATGACGATTTCAAATTATGAGCAGAATTTGCTGTACAGCAAGCGGTCTTTCAAATACGGCGCGCCCCACCCGGTTTGTTTACATTCTCTGTGAGCACATCTGTTATGTATGGAAACTTTCCAAAATTTCAAGTGTTTTAAAGTTATTGCGTATTTTATATGTACTCTGATAATTATACATATGTGTACCTGTACCTAAATATGCTTACACACTGTGCTGGTGTGCAGGTACACATTAAAATCACTAAGAATCTCTTGACTCATGATGCCATAGTAATACTACATAATCATAATCTCTCTTGGGCACATTAAATGTCTTATTTTATGTTAATATAGACATTTTCATTAATCCATTTTCTTTAAAATTATATAAGAAACATGTTACACAGCATATAAACATTATACATACACCCACAAAGTAAAAATTGACATAAACAGGAATTTGTTTACAAAGTGGCTTTGTAGGAGTGTTGGAAGAATTACGTTTTGTCTAGCCAAACACTGGGGGATAACTGTAGATAAATATTCCTTTCATATCCCTTCACTTCTTTTTTATTATGATTATAATAATAATAACTTGTAATAATAATTTGTAATAATAATAATAATAATACAGTGGACCCTTGAATTTAGTCCTGCCTTTTCTGTATGCAAAACTATTTTTATTATCTATAAAAAGTATTTTTTGTTAATATTTCCCATAGGAAATATTGTAAATCCAATTAAACCATTCCAGACACCCAAAAATATTAACAAAAAATATATTTTATAGATAAAAATAGTTTTGCATACAGAAAAGGCACGATTAAATTCGAGGGTCCACTGTACTAGGTAGTAGGTTGGTAGACAGTAACCACCCAGGGAGGTACTACCGTCCTGCTAAGTGAGTGTAAAACGAAAGCCTGTAATTGTTTTACATGATGGTAGGATTGCTGGTGTCCTTTTTTCTGTCTCTTAAACATGCAAGATTTCAGGTACATCTTGCTACTTCTACTTACACTTAGGTCGCACTACACATACATGTACAAGCATATACTACGTATATACATACCCCTCTGGGTTTTCCTCTATTTTCTTTCTAGTTCTTGTTCTTGTGTATTTCCTCTTATCTCCATGGGGAAGTGGAACAGAATTCTTCCTCCGTAAGCAATGCGTGTCGTAAGAGGCGACTAAAATGCCAGGAGCAAAGGGTTAGTATCCCCCATCTCCTGTATATATTACTAAATTTAAAAGGAGAAACTTTCGTTTTTCCTTTTGGGCCACCCCACCTTGGTGGGGTGGCCCAATGTAAGGTGTTTGTATGAATGTTTATGAACCATAACCAGATGCATCATCTGTTTGTTTACATAGTGGGTGGGGTGGCCAGGCTGGATTCCCTATACTACATAGTG
Organism: Cherax quadricarinatus; assembly: GCF_038502225.1. Taxonomy (NCBI): domain Eukaryota; kingdom Metazoa; phylum Arthropoda; class Malacostraca; order Decapoda; family Parastacidae; genus Cherax; species Cherax quadricarinatus. The sequence goes on from NC_091353.1 coordinate 15,453,160, forward strand.
GGTGGGGTGGCCAGGCTGGATTCCCTATACTACATAGTGGGTGGGGTGGCCAGGCTGGATTCCCTATACTACATAGTGGGTGGGGTGGCCAGGCTGGATTCCCTATACTACATAGTGGGCAGGGTGGCCAGGCTGGCTTCCCTATACTACATAGTGGGTGGGGTAGCCAGGCTGGCTTCCCTACACTACCCTACCTACCACACTACTTTCTACAAATAAATACTTTTCACCTTTCACCCTACATTAAGATTACAAATATTTTAAGGAAAGTTATGAGTGTACTGTATATGCATTTTATCACTCTATGGAGCTTTAAGGATCGTCGTAGTATATTATGTGTGGGTGGGGGTGGCCAGGAGGGCTACCACACCTAACTTCTTAGAGTAAATACTACTCACCTTTTGCCCTACATTAAGACTATGAATATTTTGAGGTAAATAATGAGTGTACTGTGTGTGTATTTTACTTTTCATTGTTTTTAATGCCTAGTTCTATTGGTCACTTAATATATGCTAGTGTAAACGTGTTATCTGGCATTTATATGCATTTATAAGTGGAAAAAATGGTGTTCTGCTTTCCGGCCATGTCTGCTTTACGGCAGTAGCCTGGAACCTAACCTGCCATAAAAGTGGGGCCCTACTGTACAGTGGACCCTCGGTTCTCGGCTGTAATCTGTTCCAGAAGTTCGGCCTAAAACCGAAATAACAACCTTCAAATTCAAATTCAAAGTTTATTCTCTATAAAGATTACAATGTTGAATTTACAGAATTTGGTTGTTGTGTGGTTTACATGTAGTTATATAATGATTACAGAGTGTACCACTAGAACGCCTAGCATGGCTAGGCATTTCGGGCACACTTAGTTTAATTCTTTATTTTAAAATATTACAAATTATGAGGTAAGTTGGTATTATGGCTAAGTGACTAAATACTAGTTTGTGAGTTTAGCAATGTGAATGCTTTTGTTTTGGCACAGTACATAGTTTCAGTATTGGAGTATCATAGGATTCATTATTTTAAGATTGAGATTAATATTTCTGTTTATGGTCAAATGGGTGAGTGAGTGTAAGTGTGAACCACCAGGTGGTATTCGTGTAGTTAGTTGATGGGGTGTATCAGGGAGATAAGATGTTTTCTAATGGTAGTTTTGAAGGTGATGAATGTGTCTGCAGTTCTAGAGTTCTCAGGTAGGGTGTTCCAGATTTTAGGGCCTTTGACATACATTGAATTTTTGTAAAGGTTTAGTCGGACACGGGGAATGTCGTAGAGATGTTTGTGTCTGGTGTTATGCCTGTGGGTTCTGTCACAACTATCAAGAAAGCGTTTTAGGTCAAGGCTGATATTGGAGTTTAAGGTCCTGTAGATGTAGATTGCACAGTAGTAAGTGTGGATGTACTGAACAGGGAGTAAATTTAGATCTATGAAGAGTGGGGGGTGTGTTGCCAGGGATGGGATTTAGTGATTATTCTTACTGCAACTTTTTGTTGGGTTATTATTGGCTTTAGGTGTGTTGCTGCAGTTGATCCCCAAGCACAAATAGCATAGGTGAGGTATGGATAAATAAGTGAGTGGTATAGTGTGAGAAGGGCATTTTGCGGCACGTAGTATCGTATCTTGGAGAGGATCCCAACTGTTTTGGATACTTTTTTGGTTATGTGTTGGATATGGGTGCTGAAATTCAGGTTGTTGTCAAGGTATAGGCCTAGGAATTTGCCCTCATTATGTCTGGTAATTAGAGTGTTGTCGATCTTAATGTTAATTTGTGCATCTCCTGCTCTGCTACCAAACATAATATAGTAGGTTTTGTCAGTGTTAAGCGTAAGTTTATTGGCTGTCATCCAAGTCGATATTTTGATCAGCTCCTCGTTAACAATGGTGTTGAGGGTGGCAAGATTAGGGTGAGAGATGACATAAGTCGTGTCGTCAGCAAAGAGAATGGGTTTCAGGTGTTGGGATACGTTTGGAAGATCATTGATGTATATGACGAAGAGCAGGGGACCAAGGATACTTCCCTGCGGAACTCCAGTATCAAGTGGCCGTGTTGTTGATGCTGTGTCTTTAATGGTAACATACTGATACCTATTAGTAAGGTAAGATTTGAAATAAGCAAGCGCATGGCCTCTTATACCGTAATGGTCAAGTTTGTGGAGTAGGATGTCGTGGTCTACTGTGTCAAAAGCTTTTCTTAGGTCAATAAAAATTCCTAGTGGGTATTCCTTGTTTTCCAATGCTGTGTAAAGCAGATCTAGCATTTTTATGATTGCATCATTAGTGCTTTTATTTTTCCTAAATCCAAATTGGCAGGGGTTGAGTATGTTTTGTGCTGTTATAAATGAATATAGTCTCCTGTGCACGAGTTTCTCAAAGATTTTGGATAGCAGTGGTAAGTTTGATATTGGCCTACAGTTGCTTAAGTCTGTAGGGTCACCACCTTTATGTATTGGTGTAACCCTTGCCATCTTGAGTAGTTTCGGGAAGGTGCTAGTTTCTAGTGACTTGTTAAAAAGTAATGAAATAGCATGCAAAAGGATATGGGCCGCTCGCTTGTACAGTAATGGTGGGACATTAGACAGATTCCCTGAGTTGTTTTTAAGTGACTTTATAATCTCGGTGACTTCCGAGGGCTCAGTTGGTGCAAGATAGAAGGAATTTGGGAAATTCCCATCTAAGTAGTCCCCGGCATGGGCATTAGTATGTGGGATTTTATTAGCGAGATTAGATCCTATGGTTGAGAAGAAGTCGTTTATCTTGTTAGCTGTGTCAGTGGGATGTAGTGGTGTTTCATTAGGTTTAGTTAGGACAATATTCTTGTTTTTTTTCAGTTTGTGGGTTCCTAGAATCTGAGAGAGTGTTTTCCATGTCTTTTTTATATCTCCTCTAGTGTCTGTGAATCTACTGGAGTAGTATAGTTGTTTGGCTTTCTTTATTACTTTGGTGAGAACTGATGAATAGTGTTTAAGAATATCTTTGTGTATTAAGCCCTGTCTATATTGCTTTTCATATTGGTGTTTCTTGTCAATGGATTTCAGAATGGTGCTGGTTAGCCATGGGCAACCAAGCCGTTTGTTTGTGATCTGTTTCGTTTTTATAGGACAATGTTTGTTGTATAGTCTAAGTAATTGAAATTGAGCTCAGAGTAGCGGAAATGTTCGATTTTTACCAATGTTCAGGAGTAAGCAAATCAAACCACACGTCCAATACACATCAACTGGGGAGTCTGATATTCTTTCATTAGTGCACTGATATTATTTATACCATTTTTACAATAATGCATTAGTCTGCATAACAGTAAATATTGTATTTTTTGTATGAATAAAAAAATCAAAATAGAAAGCAATAGTAATATAAGAGGGGCCTAGAGATGTGACTAATGAACAGAGGATATGTTATTTTAGTGCCAAGAATGTTTACATTTTTTATTCTGGACCCTATTTTGAAATTGGCATTTTTTTTAATTTGCATGAAATTGGCCAAATTGCCAATTTCTGATCACTTTATTGGGTAGTTCAAATCAGTAAATGGGCAGTTTCTTGTACTCATCTGATAGAAAAAAATGTAGTTCTAAAGAAATAGCTATGAGTTTCGCTAACTGGAACAGTGGAATTGGCCAAAAACAGGGCTCAAAGTCGGCAAAATCGCCTATGCGTATATGTCGCCGAGACCACTAACTTCACGGGAGCATAATTCCCTGAGTTTTTGGCCAAATTTCGTACTTTTGGTGTCATTACCATCGGAAAAAGATTCTCTATCACTTCATAAGAAAAAATGAATTTCTTTTTTTTTCCAAAAATTTTGCAACATAGAATGACAGTTTCAGAAAGGGGCTTGCAACAGTCATAGGGTTAAAAATTATGGTTATGATTATAACCATTAGATAATAACTCTATAATATATAGCAACATACCTTTCTTTTAAGTATATATGAACTGAAGGAAGTACAGTAATGCAATATCAGTAGTCATCCCCCTCCATATCCATAGGGATATTCCAAGACCTACTGTGGATACCCAAAACTGCAGATAGTAGCAAACCCCATATTTATCATTTTTCATTTACATATATACCTATGATAAAGTTTAATTGATGAATTGTGCACAATAAGTCGAGAATTAGTACTTTTTCAGTGAAAGAAAGCACTTCACAGCTTCTCTTAGACTTTGAAGAACTACCATCATCACTACTTTTGTGCTTTGGAGCCATTATTAAGCAAAATTAAGGTTTTTTCGAGCCACGGATAACTGAAACTATGGAAACTGAATCCGTGGATACAGGTGTTCTACTGTACTATTTTAGGTGAATGTTATGGTGCTTATATTCAAACTGCTAAATGTTCTTTAACATTCAGTTTTTTTTAAATGAACTGCCCAGTAGTTTTAAATGATGTGTCTTCCAGTAGGGCATTTCTGCCACTGAGATAGAGTGAGCTAAAACACAGGAAACATTCACCATCATTTGCAACATCCTCATCCCTCTTTCACAGTGTAGACACTTATTATTGCAGCCTCTCCTCACTTAACGACTTACTCATTTATTGACCATTCAGACTTATGATCAGCTCTCCAACCAGTATGCAAACCTAAATAATGTATATTAGAACTGATTTCCTCTATTTTATTTATTACAGTAAACACTGCACTACTGTATAAACTTCTTCTTTCAACAAACGAGCTGTATCCCACCAAGGCGGGGGTGGCAAAAAGAACAACGAAAGTTTCTCTCTTTAAATTTAGTAATTTATACAGGACAAGGAGTTACTAGCCTCTTGCTCTTGGCATTTTAGTTGCCTCTTACAACACACATGGCTTATGGAGGAAGAATTCTGTGCCACTTCCCCATGGAGATAAGAGGAAATAAACAAGAACAAGAACTAGTAGAAAATAGAAGAAAACCCAGAGGGGGGTGTGTATATATATACATATATGCTTGTACATGTGTAGTGCGACCTAAGTGTAAGTAGAAGTAGCAAGACGTACCTGAAATCTTGCGTGTTTATGAGACAGAAAAAAGACACCAGCAATCCTACCATCATGCAAAACAATCACAGGCTTCTGTTTCACACTCACTTGCCAGGAGGGTAGTACCTTCCTGGGAGGGGCTAGTTACTCCTTCTCCTGTATAAATTGCTAACCTAAAAGAAAAAACTTTTGCTTTTTTTTCGGGTCACTATGCCTCAGTGGGAGACAGCCAGTGTGTTAAAAAAATACATACGAGTTTTGAGGGAAAACTCATTTGATGCATACCTTCATTGTTTTTGGATAATTTGCTTCCCATTACCTGGAGTATACCTGCAGGGGTCAATGCCCCTGCAGCCCAGTCTGTGACCAGGCCTCATGGTGGATCAGGACCTGATCAACCAGGCTGTTACTGTTGGTCGCACAGCCCAGCTGGTCAGGTACTGACTTTAGGAGCCTGTCCAATGCCTTCTTGAAGACAGCCAGATCTGCACATCCCTTTTTGTGGGTATAGTACTCAGATTTTCACATGCTACTCTATTCTCCCTGAATTCACTCAGCTGTTAAGATTTATTTCCTTTTCAGTGAGTGATTTGTTAAAATTTGCATTTAATTGTTTTTATATCCAGACAACAATCATTAATGAAACTAATCAGTTTTTCAACACACTGGCTCTGTCTCACTGAGGCAGGGTGACCTGAAGAAGAAGAAATAATTTAGCCATCATTCATGCTATCACTGTCTTGCAAGAGACACATATATACAACAGTTTGCATGTCCCTATTAACAGCAAATATCCCAAACGTCTCCTTCAGAGTGTAGGCATTGTACTTTCCACCTCCAGGACTCAAGTCCGACTATCCGATTTCCCTGAATCCCTTCACAAAATGTTACCTGCTCACACTCCAACAGCTCACCAGGTCCCAAAAACCATTTGCCTGCACTCACTTCTGTCTAACATGCTCACACATGCTTGCTGGAAGTTAATATTGCCATAGTTTTACCCCTTTCAGGGTCGAGAGGCCCTCTCCTAAACTTGTTCTAAGGGTCAAAAATTTTAAGGAAAAAAAAAATATTTTTCTTATGAAAATATAGAGGATCTTTTCCCGATCATAATGACACCAAAAGTATGAAATTTGATAGAAAACTTACGGAATTATGCTCTTACGAAGTTAGCGGTCTCGGCTTTGTTTATGCATCAGCGATTTCGCCCACTTTGAGCCCTATTTTCGGCCGATTCCAGTGTACTAGTCAACACAAATCATAATTATTTCGCTAGAACTCCATTTTTTCTATCAAATGAGTACAAGAAAACACCCATTTACCGATTTCAACTATCCAATGAAGTGGTCAGAAATTAGCAATTTTGCCAATTTCACACAAATTTCAAAAGATGCCAATTTCCAAGTAGGGTCCAGAATAAACAAGACAGACATTCCTGGCAATAAAATAACATTTCATCTGTTCATTAGTCACGTCCCCAGGCCCCTCTTACATTTCTTTTGCTTTCCACTTTAAATTTTTATTCTCACAAAAATTTTTATTTATTTATTTATTTATTTATTATTAATTTGAACATGATACAGAGAAGTACAAAAGAATACAGTTAAATGCAGCATGCCAAAGCCACTTGAATGCATAACATTATGGGCAGGCTTAAAATTAACTTAAGATTAACTAAGCAATGAAGTATTCAGTGGTAAAACATTATTGTAACCAGATAACAATTAAGCACAAATGAGTATTACAAAAACAGGTCGTATGGTTGCTTGCATTTCTGTACAATCAGTATTTATTTATTTATTCATGGGCAGGCTTAAATTTAACTTAAGATTAACTAAGCAATGATATATTCAGTGGTACAAAAATTATTGTAAAACAGATAACAATTTAGTACAAATGAGTATTACAAAGACAGGTCATATGGTCATTTACTGTGTTGCTGTGTAATCAGTAGAATGGAGTATTCTGTTAGGTAATGAAGTTAAATAGTAACAAAGTTTGATTGGGTCGCAGGTTGACATTTATGCGATACAATAATGAGATACATATATGAGATACAATTTATGCGATACAATTATTCAGTATTTATTTAGTTGTGGGTGAGTAAGTGATTTTTGAGAAGAGACTTGAATTTATAAACAGACAGTGTTTCTTTTATATTCAGAGGTAATGAATTCCAGATTTTAGGGCCTTTTATGTGCATTGAGTTTTTGCATAGCGTGAGTTGGACACGAGGAACATCAAAGAGTGATCTGTGCCTTGTGTTATGGTCAGGTGTTCTGTTAAGGTTGGTAAGGAGATGTTTGAGGGGAGGGTTTATGTCAGAGTTAAGTGTTCTATGAATGTAGTAGGTGCAGTAATAAGTATGGATGTTTTGAATTGTGAGTAGGTTTAGAGTTTTGAATATTGGTGGAGTGTGTTGTCTGTAGTGGGAATTTGTTATCATTCTGACTGCAGCCTTTTGTTGGGTGATTAGTGGTCTGAGATGGTTAATTGTTGTTGAGCCCCATGCACAAATTCCATAGATGAGATAGGAGTAAATAAGTGAATGATATAGGGCCAGGAGGGCTGACTGTGGAACATAGTACCGTATCTATGATAATATGCCTACGGTCTTGGAAATTTTTTTGGAAATTTGTTGTATATGTGTTTGAAATTTGAGTCTATTATCAAGGTGGATTCCTAAGAATTTTCCCTCTGTGAGTTTTGTGATAGGTGATCCATTTATCATTATGTTTAGAGACACATCTGTAGCTCTGTTACCTAACTGAATGTAGTAGGTTTTGTCAATGCTTAGAGTAAGTTTGTTGGTCCTCATCCAGGTTGATATTTTCTGTAATTCGGTATTTACAGTATTGGCTAGCATGACTGGGCTTGGGTGAGAGTAGACGTATGTAGTGTCATCTGCAAATAGTGTGGGTTTGAGTAGTTGTGATGCATTTGGTAGGTCATTTATGTATATGAGAAAGAGAAAAGGGCCTAGGACACTTCCCTGTGGGACACCAACTGTAATTGGCTGTGCGGAAGAGTTTGCCCCATTTGTGTTCACATATTGGCTTCTGTTGCTGAGGTATGACTTTAGGTAGTTGAGGGAGTGCCCTTTTATACCATAGTGCGACAATTTCATGTGGAGCAAGTCGTGGTCAACTGTATCGAAAGCTTTACGTAAGTCAATGAAGATCCCCAGTGGGACTTCTTTTTTCTCTATTGCTGTATAAATATGTTCTAGCATGTGGATAATAGCATCATTAGTATTTTTATTAGGCCTGAACCCAAATTGACAGGGGTTGAGTATGTTGTGGGAGATGAGGTACGCTTATGGATTAATTTTTCAAAGATTTTAGAGAGAGGGTGTAAGTTGGATATTGGCCTATAGTTATTCAAGTCTGTGTGGTCTCCTCCTTTATGGATCGGGGTGACCCTTGCTATTTTGAGAACTGTAGGAAAGGTAGAGGATTCAATGGATTTGTTAAAGAGTGTTGCAATGATTGGTGATAGCACCTGTGACACTTTTTTGTATATAATGGGTGGTAAGGTATTTAAATCTCCTGTTATGTTTTTTAGTTTGTTGATAATTAGGGAGACTTCAGTTGGGTTAGTCAGAGCTAGGAACAGTGTGTTCGGGTAGTTGCCAGTGAGGTAGTCATTGGGTGGGGTATCTGAGCTTGGGATTTTATTGGCAAGGTTTTTTCCTATAGTGGAGAAGAAATCATTGAGTCTGTTTGCTGTTTCAGTAGGTGGAAATTGGGGTTCATCTGGTTTTGTTAATTCAATTTCGCTATTTCGTGTTAACTTTTTTGTTCCTAGTATTTCTGATCGGGTTTTCCAGGTCTTTTTTATGTCACCTCATAAGTTGGATAATCTGTTCTCATAATACAATTTTTTAACCCTTCTTATTAGGCTGGTTAGGATTGACGAGTAACGTTTTGTTTGGTCTCTGGTTATATGGCCCATTCTGTACTGTTTTTCGTATTGGTGCTTTGTATTTATGGATTTGAGGATACTGGGTGTTAGCCAGGGACTGTTCAGTCTCTTTGCAGTCATCTGTTTAGTTTTTATAGGGCAGTGCTTGTTATAGAGGTATTGGGTCTTTTATAGAAAATTATTAATACATTCGTCAATATCTGTATAGATTTCTAGCTCAGTGTGCCAGTCAATGTTTGTCACTGCTGCTGTGAAGTTATTGATAGCTGCCTCATTGTGAAGTCTGAAAGTGACTTTAGTAGTGTCTTGGGGTAATTTGCCAAGGTTTGTTATGAGGAAGGTAGGGTAATGGTCTGTGGTATTATCTGTGATTATGCCTGATCTTAAGGGAGATATGGTGTTGGTCCAGATGTGGTCTAGTAGGGAAACACTAGTCTCTGTAACTCTTGTAGGTTTTGTTACTGCTGGTAGCAACATGCAGTTACTCATTGTGTTTGTGAATTCAGTAACGTGTGGGTGCTGGTCTTGCAGGAGATTTATATTGAAGTCACCTGAGAGTAGTAAGTGATCTTTGTTCATGCGTGCATCAGTTATCATACTTCCTAGGTTTTCACTAAAACGGCTAATGTTTGACTGTGGTACTCTGTAGATGTTTATCACTGTGAGAGGTTTTTGTAGGTGTTTGGATTTGAATTTAGCTATTCTATATTCCCCATGTTCATCCCTTGTGCAAGTATTAGTGATACATTCTAGTTGGTCTGAGTAGTATATAGCTGTGCCTCCCCCTTGTTGATCTGGCCTACAGTTGTGTATGGCTGTGTAACCAGGAATGGCATAGACATCTGCAGTATCAGGCTTTAGCCAGGTTTTAGTGAGAGTAATGAAGATTTACTGTTATACAGACTACTGCATTAGTGTAGAGATGGTATAAATAACATCAGCGAACTTGTGAAAGAATATTAGACTCACCAGGTGACGTGTATTGGATACATGACATGATTTGTTTACTTTTGAACATTATCAAAAATTAAATATTTCTGCTACTTTCAGCTAAATTTCAAGGTACTTTTCATTGTGAAGCCAATCGAAATCATCTCAATTTCTGTAATATGTCTTTCATTGTATAAAATGAGACCAGGAAAACTAGAATACAACCATAAATACCATACGAAAATCCAATGCAAAGTCGCTGTTTTAGACCAAAAACACAGTCAAAGTTTATTTTTTTCTCATTACGCACTGTGTGCTGCAGGATTTTTTTTTATACTGTACACACTGACCACACAGACCCATTCTTTCATATGTAGGCCTACCAGCTTTCTCTCGCTAGATTTGAAGGAGCTAGAATTTATGCGTACTAGTACATCAATAACCCTGGTGCGTAAGCCGTACTAGTACGTCGGAAACCCTGAAAGGGTTAACATTCGTTATATAATGGTTTTTTTTCTTGAAGATACTGAGTGATTTGGGAACATACCTGCACAAAGCCATCCCCGACACAAGGCTGACCATCAGACGCTATGCTGACGCCAAGTTTGAATATCTGAGTTACTGCCTCAAGGTCAAGGAGATGGATGACGAGGAGATGCAGTTTGCTCAGTTGCAAGAACCTTTTTATAGGGTTGAAACTGGCAATTATGAGTACAGGCAAGTGATTATTAATTAGAAACTTTTACAATAAGTCCTCAACTTATGAACACGTTGAAAATTTGTATTGAAAGTGAAAAATGAAAATGAAAATTTTTATTTCCTTGCAAAGCTTACAATGTGTGGTTTACATAAGATATTACAGTAATTACAAAGAAAGCCACTAGCATGCCTAGGCATTTTGAGCAAACCATTGTGTACAATATTCATAAATCTTCAACTGACGAATACGTTGGGGACTTTCTGTATTGTGTATAATAATGATATTATACACAATATGGAAGATTGTCAATGTGTTCACAAGTCGAGGGCTTACTGTATTGTGTTATTTTTACATGATAGTTTACTCGTCAAATTTTTCTTCTTCTTTCAAAACACCAGTCATATCCCTCTAAGGCAGGGTGACCTAAGAAAAACAAAGTTTCTCTTTTTACATTTAGCAATTTATACAGGAAAAGGAGGTTACTAGCCCTTTGCTCCTGGCATTTTAGTCGCCTCTTATGACACACGTGGCTTACAGAGGAAGAATTCTTTTCCACTTTCCCGTGGAGTCATCAGACATTTTTATTAATGTGTTTGTGGTAAGCTTATTTATTATTTTGAATTACATGTATACAAAATTTTTTTTTTAGCATGCAAGCCATCTCCCAAGAGGAAACAAAAGTTTTCCTTCGTTTTACATTTAGTAATATACAAAAATGTACAGTGGACCCCCGGTTTACGATATTATTTCATTCCAGAAGTATGTTCAGGTGCCAGTACTGAATGAATTTGTTCCCATAAGGAATATTGTGAATTAGATTAGTCCATTTCAGACCCCCAAACATACACGTACAAATGCACTTACATAAATACACTTACATAATTGGTCGCATTGGGAGCTGATCGTAAAGTGGGGGTCCACTGTATTGTGCTTTTTTGTTGGAGTTTTGTTATGTCATCTTTCTCTTGTATGTGTGTGTATCATTGCAGGAGAGCCCCACTTTACATCGCTTCACTCTAAAGTGTTTTGCTAATACAGTGGTTGTCAGTTATGTCCAGTCTTCATTTATTCAGACTTCCTACCATGAATATATCCACCACTCACTATAAGCTAAGGAAGAAAATATTTTAAGGTAAGGAAAGGATAGAGGGAAAGGGTAAAAGAGGTTTTGTGTGGAAGGGGCCTGGACATGCAGCAGGCATGTGTGAGCCTGTTAGATAGGAGTGAATGGAGACGAATGGTTTTTGGGACCTGATGAGTTGTTGGGGTGAATTAGGGCAATATTTTGTGAAGGGATTCAGGGAAACTGGATAGCCAGACTTGAGTCCTGGAGGTGGGAAGTACAATGCCTGACATCTTAAACAGTCATATTTGGGAACTTCTGCAAAAACAGTGATTATATGTGAATGATGGTGAAAGTGTTTCTTTTTTGCATCACCCTGCCATGGTGGGAGACAGCTGACCTGTTAAAAAAAAAAAAAGAACTAATGTGTGTACTGTATACGTATGCATTTTTTAGGCTAAGCTCTGTTGCTAACTTAATATATGATAGTTTAAATATGTTATCAGGCTTTTATATGCATTTAAAAGTGAAAAAGGGCTATGTTTCATTTTACAGCAATTTTCACTGTAAATTGAGAAGAGTTTTATTTAATTTTTCAGTTTTCAAAAATAAGTCCTCATAGCCATTAATCCTGTTAAGTGTACTTAACCCTTTCAGGGTCGACAGGCCCTCTCAGAGACTTGTTCTTAGGGTCACCCAAATTTCAAAAAAAAAAAAAAAAATTTTTTTGTCTTATGAAAAGATAGAGAATCTTTTCCCGATCATAATGACACCAAAAGTATGAAATTTGATGGAAAACTTACGGAATTATGCTCTCACGAAGTTAGCGGTCTCGACGATGTTTACGCATTGGCGATTTTGCCCACTTTGAGCCCTATTTTCGGCCAATTACAGTGTACTAGTTGACAAAAATCATAACTATTTCGCTAGAACTCCATTTTTTCTATTGAATGAGTACAAGAAACTACCTATTTACCGATTTCAACTATCCAATACAGTGGTCAGAATTTAGCAATTTTGCCAATTTCACACAAATTTCAAAAGATGCCAATTTCCGAATAAGGTCCAGAATAAACAAGAAAGACATTCCTGGCACTAAAATAACATTTCCTCTGTTCATTAGTCATGTCCGCACGCCCCTCTTACATTCTCTTGCTTTCCAGTTTGAATTTTTATTCTCACAAAAAAATAGAAGATTTACTGTTATGCAGACTACTGCATTAGTGTAGAAATGGTATAAATAATATCAGCGAACTTTTGAAAGAATATTAGACTCACCAGTTGACGTGTATTGGACGCATAGCATGATTTGTTTGCTTTTGAACTTTGGTAAAAATCTAACATTTCTGCTACTTTGAGCTCAATTTCAAGGTACTTTTCATTGTAAAACCAGTCAAAATCATCTCAATTTCTGTAATATGTCTCCCATTCTATAAAATGAGACCAGGAAAACTAGAATACAACAATAAATACCATACGAAAATACAGCGCAAAATCGCTGTTTTAATCCAAAAACATGGTCAAAGTTTTTTTTTTCTCATTACGCACTGTGTGCTGCAGGATTTTTTATACCGTGCACACTGACCACATAGACCCATTCTTTCATATGTAGGCCTACCAGCTTTCTCTCATTACATTTGAGGGCGCTAAAATTTAGGCGTACTAGTACGTCAAAAACCCTGGTGCGTAAGCCGTACTAGTATGGCCGAAACCCTTAAAGGGTTAATGATCTTGTGTTGTCATCAAGATGAATCCTGGTAATCATTAATACTGTTGAGTTTACTTATGGATTGATCTTGCGTTGTTTTCAAGATAAATCCTGATAACCATTAATACTGTTGAGTTTACTTACAGATTGATCTTGCGTTGTCGTCAAGAGGCTCGAACAAAGTTTGCCAAACTGAGATCGGATGTTTTGGTGAAACTGGAACTACTCGATTCTAAACACGTCCAGCATCTAACAGAGCAGTTAACCCGACTGATCGGAGGACTCGCAACCTACCATAGCCAGTGTCAAGAACTAATGCATGATAAACACTGGTTCCCCATCGAGTTGGATATGGTGGGAACAACACTTCACGCAGATCACAGAAATGACGACTTTAGTGTTAGTGCTCAGACATATTTAGTCTTTTTTATGCTCTAATACAGGAAGGCTCCACTTTACAGCATTTCACTAATGCAGCAGTTTTCATTTATACTCATTCTTCATCTGTTCGGACTTCCAACAATAAATATATTCACCACTCACTATCAGCTAAGGATGAAAATATTTTAAGGTAAGTAATGTGTGCAGTGTATATGCATTTTGTTTGGCCTAGATCTAGTGCTCATTTAATATATGATAGTGTAAGCATGTTATCAGGCTTTTATATGCATTTGAAAGTGACAAAAAAGACTGTTTCATTCTACAGCAGCAGCCTAGAACCTAACCTGCTGTATAATAAGCAGGACCTGCCTGTATTAATATTTTTCACTGCACTTAAAAAGAATGTGAATTTAATACCGTTTGCAAACTTTTTTCTCATTTTATATGTTATCTTCTCTGTGTTAATATTTTAATTGTAGAATATAGTTTGGAGGGATATGTTGTGTATCTTTATACGTATATGCTACTAAACTGTTGTGTTCTGAGCACCTCTGCAAAAACAGTGATTATGTGTGAGTGAGGTGAAAGTGTTGAATGATGATGAAAGTATTTTATTTTTGAGGATTTTCTTTCTTTTTGGGTCACCCTGCCTCGGTGGGAGACGGCCGACTTGTTAAAAAAAAAAAAAAAAATTGTTTATTGTAGGCCATGTCAACATTTTCCTGGTCGTGGATGTTTCTTTGCGGATTTTGAAGTGTTTTGCTCAGGGTTACAGCAGTATCGGTTCTGGGCTACTGCTGTAAAGTGAGACAGCCTTTTGGTTTGTTTGTTTGTTTTTCACTTTCAAATGCATATAAAAGATTGATAACACATGTACACTACCATATATTAAGTGAGCAGTTGAGTTAGGCCTAAAAAATGCATGTACAGAACACACATTGCTTACCTTAACCCTTTCAGGGTCCGTCCCGTAGATCTACGGCTTTATGTTCAGGGTCCAAACCGTAGATCTACGCCATGAGCTCAGCTCACTCTGATAAACTGTGAGTGGTACATTTGGGCCTAGATATGAGAGAATACATCTATGTGGTATGTGTGCACCACATAAAACAGATCCTGCAGCACACTGTGTATAATGAGAGAAAAAAAATGAAATCATGATTTTTCGATTAAAACAGCAACTTTGCAGTGTTTTTTCATATGTTTTTTATAGTTGTATTTGCGATTTCTTGGTCTCATTTGATAGAATGGAAGACATATTACAGAAATAGAGATGATTTTGATTGGTTTTAGCACTGGAAATGGCTTGAAACTGAGCTCAAAATAGCGGAAATGTTAAATTTTTGCCGATATTCAAGAGTAAACAAATGACCTCACACGTCTAATACACGTCAGCTGGTGGGTCTAATATACATTCACAAATATGGTGATGATATTTATACAATTATTACAGTATTGCATAACAGTAAATCTTCTATTTTTTGGTGTGAATAAAAATTCATTATGTGAATAAAAAATCAAAATGGAATTTATTTGTAAAGCCTCAAAACATAACTAATCAACAGAGGAAATGTTAGTTTAGTGCCAGGAATGCCTACATTGTTCATTCTGGACCCTATTTTGAAATTGGAATATTTTGAACTTTATGTTAAATTGGCCAAATTAACAATTTCTCACTTTATTTTGTAGTTGAAACAGTTGACTTGGCGATTTCTTGTGCTCAATCGATAGAATAGAAGTAATACTAGTGAAATAGCTAAGAATTTGGTTGATTGGAATAATGTAATTGGCCTAAAATGGGAGTCAAAGTCGGCAAAATCGCCGATTCGTAAATATCGCTGACACATCAAAATTCGGAGCATAATTTCGTCAATTTTCCACCAAATTTCGTACTTTTTGTTTTATTACCTTCACAAAAAGATTCTCTACGATTTCATAAGAAAAAATAACAAATGCTTGGACACTGGTGCGTGACTCCAGATTTGGGCCTTGGACCCTGAAAGGGTTAAAATATTTTCATTCTTAGCTTATAGTGAGTAGTGAATATATTTATTGTAGGAAGTCTGAGAAAATGAATGGGTATAATTGAAAACTACTGCTTTAATTAAATTCTGCAAAGTGAAGCACTGTAAAGTTGGGCCCACCTGTAAATATATCTGTCTAATATCCTTCTACATCACTTACCATTAATATTCATTTGGTTATTATATTTACCATCATTTATATATCTAACATTAATATGGTACTTTTCCTGACTTCATTTATATTGAAAATATCAGCCTAAATATATTTTTGTTTTCCAGACTGGTGACTATGAGGATGATGAAGAACTGCTCGATACAGAAGGTGGTACAGAAGCCTCAGAAACTGAGCTGGTTCAGCCTGTAGAGGACCTCACCCTCAACTGTGCTAATAAAAACCACAAAGATACAAAAGAAGGGAACTTGGAAGAGGTCAATCTGCTCGGGGATTTTTAAACGAAACAGATGATTTGGAATGGAAAATGATTTTATTTTGATTTGACTGATTGGTGTTATTTTTTATTATGCCTTTTATTAATTTATTGTGGATACTTTTAATTTTGTTATTTTAATATTAGAAAATAATACTTAGTATGTGATTTTTTAGATTGCACTTCTCAACTCATACCTAAGAGTACATAATAATTAAGACATTTTTATTTTGTTTATTAATTTATGTAACAGTTGCCTTTTTATATATGTATAAAAGACATAGTTGAAGGTAATTTGTTCATTATAATGGCATTTGAGGTGGTTTGGTCATGTAGAGAGGATGGAGAGGGGAGAAGTTGATGAAGAGAATGTATAAATCTGGGGTGGAAGGCAGGGTTAAGCTCTGTCCCAGGAATGGTTGGAGGAAAGAGATAAAAGAGCTGTGGCGTATATTCAGGTTTTGCGAGGTGAACACTGCACACCCATTAATGATAGTAAATTCATCATAAATATTAAGCTCTTTCAGTAATATAATCATGGATCACAATGGAAAATTAATTTTTGCTTCTTGAAATTTTTTGTAAATTATTTGGCTGTACTGGTGTTCTGAGTAATACTTACGCCAGAGGTCGGCCATCACTGATCCTGCAATCGTTAATCCGACACTAATTTTGGCTAACATCTCTATTGATAGGTTAATTTGGTTGACGGGTGAACTACCAAAAGGTCTATAGGTTAGGTTAGGTAAGGTAAGTTTTGTCAGGAAACAGGACAAGTATTTCCTGATGTAGATCTTAGTCAGATGACCCACTGTTGGAGCTTTTGGTCATCTGACCGAGGCCTTCTGCTGGCTTACTTGTCCACCCCTTTAAAAATTAAGGTTTTAACCCTTAAATGGTCCAAACGTATATATACGTTTTTTCAACATCTGAATGTAAAAAAATGTAGATCTTCTTTTCTGTTTTACATTTGAAAACGTGTAAAAAAGAACTTTTATCTACATTTTTTTTTTGTTATATTTGAAAATATGTAAAAAAAAAGTAGATCTACTTTTGTAGCACTACGAATTTGAACGTCAATCTCTTTGGACCGTTTAAGGGTTAAGTAGATTAAGATCTAGAGCAACACAGTTTTATAAGTGAACAAAAAAAAAATAATCTCCATGGGGAAGTGTAACAGAATTCTTCCTCCATAAGTCATGCGTATCGTAAGAGGCGCCTAAAATGCCGGAAGCAAGAGGCTAGTAGCCCCTTCTCCTGTATTCATTACTAAATTTAAAGGGAGAAACTTTAGTTTTTCTTTTTTAGGTTAGTGGAATACGGCTGGTTTGTTGAAAAAAAAAAAATGAACGTTTACATGCCAGATTAGTGATGGTCAACCTGTTGTAGGTTGAGCACGGTAGCATAGAGCACACCACGACAATAACCACCATACACCACAAAAAGAAGCTTTGAGTTTTAGGGAGTTGAGCACCCAGCAGGTTTGTGTGAGTGAGTGTGTTAGGAGGGAATGGAGACAGATGGCTTTTAATGGATGTGTTGTTGGCATTTGAGCAAGGTAATGTTTATGAAGGGATTCGTAGAAACCAGTTAGCAAGACTTAGAGTCCTAGATGTGGAAAGAGCAGTGCCTGCACTCTGAAGGAAATTTAGAGATTGAATGAATAACGATGAAGGTGTTTTCTTTGGGTTACCCTGCCTCAGAGGCAGACAGCTGTTCAGTTTAAAAGAAAAGTAGAATCTTTTCTAGAAAGGGGGTGCCTTCTTACTTATGAGGGGCTGCTGATCCAAGGAAATAGAGCTACCCTTCCTGGAATCTAACCTTGTTACTCCCCATTATACAGGAGTTAAACAACCCTATGGGTTTAACACTTGACCATTAACATATTTAAAGGGAAGCACCAACCCTGTTCGAATGGGAGGCAATGAGACTTGATCCAAGGAAGCTGAGGACAAGTCAAATTTCTTGGATCAAGAGCCCCTCACCAGCATCAAGGACCCCTCCCTTGAGGGATATGAATGTAATAATAATGGCAGAATTTACACCTAATCACACAATATTCCTGTGACCATTGCTCATCTCTTCAATGACAGGAAGTATTTCAGTAACTGATATTTTTATCAGCTAGAAAGTGTTGAAGTGGTATTAATATTGTATCATGCAAGATCACTGCATTTTTCAATAGCCACATCATACAGTAAGCTTCTTATAAAGCTCTTCTCTTTATGGGCTTGGTCATGGACTGGGCCGTGGGGGCATTGACCCCCAGAACACTCTCTGGGTATAGTGTGAGTTATTGTAAATGCAATTTTAAGAGTGCATCCAAAATTGATTAGCATGTATTATGAAGGCCTATCAGCATGCTGTGTATTTTGGACATAACCTTACAATTGCATCTACCAAAAATTGCACAATATAAAAGAGCTTTATAAAAGAGGTGACTAAATTTCTTTGTCTGGTAAAAGATGTAATATAGCATGACTATAATATTCTTACTTAAGCATGTTATATTCATTAGTGTTCTCATGTAAAAATCTTTAAAAAGTAAATTGTAGTGCAAATGCTTATTTTGTTTTAATAAAATAATCACTAAATTTTTTTTTTTTTGGAATAGGATACAGTAGCCTTGAGGTCCGAGAGGGGCTCTTGATCCAAGGAACTGAACTTATTCTTCCTTTTCTTGGACTGAACTTGAGGTAAACCAAGCTACTGTATGTGTAGAGTTATGTCTACAACAGTTTCATTGTTATGAATTTAATAATAATCGTGATAAATATTGTTTTTTGTTTTCTTCTGTGAGTAAATTTTAAATTATTTTCCCTATAATGAAAACTTGCATTTCATCATTTAATGCTATACATGCATATAATTTTTATCACTAGACAAATATTTCAAAAATCAGAATTTTATATATTAGTACAGTGGAACCTCAGCACTCAAATTGAATTCGTTCCAAAAGGCTGAGTACCAAATAAATTTTTCGCAAAAGGAATAATGTAAATTAGATAATCCGTTTCAGACCCCCAAAAATACACTTACAAAGGCATTTTAACACTAAGCCTAGCATGCATAAATCTTAAAAAGAAAAAACTAAACAATGAATAGATGAAATAAAAGTAAATTTATTCTCACTTTACCTGTAAGTGGAGAGTTGATGGCATATGTGGAAGATGGTGAGGAGGAAGGCAGATGTTGTGTATCACCTTCCATAAAAACAGCAGGTAACTGTTCTTCCGGGGTTCTTTTTTCTGTCTCGCTGTGCTTTCTTCCTAAGACTCCTTGGGTCTCTGTCTCACTAGAAACCTGTCTAATGAAATTTGCCTTTGCCTGCATTTTAAAATGTTTCTGAAGTGAGACATAGCATTGTCATTAAGCAGGTTTATAACACGATTTGCTACAGCTTTGTCTGAATGATATTTTTCAAGAAAACTTTGCACTTCCCTCATTTTGCACACATTTCTTTTATAAGAGCTGTAGGGACATCTTCCCTTCCCTCCTCCTCCTCCTCTAAAGAAATTTCCTTGGCTGCCATATGTTGCTGCTCCCTCTGAATGTCCTGCAGTTCTTGCTTTTTCACAGATGAAGGTCTCAGAAATACTATCACCAGTTAAATGTTTTTCATTGATCCAAATCAACAACAATTTCTCAACCTCTTCAATTGTTTGTGGTCTTTGTTTCATAACCTCTTTCACTCCTTTTGTAAAATCAGCCTTTGTAATTGTCTCTTTAGTGTTTAGTATTGTAGAGATTGTAGATTTTGCCATACGAAGCTTGGTAGCAAGATCAGACACATGGGCGCTGCTTTCATATTTTGCTATGAGTTTTTTTAATCTCTGTTGTGATTCGAACTAATTTTCTTTTTGGTTGGTTGTTATCACTAATCTTCTTAGGCTCCATGGTGACTTATTTATACAAATAATATAAAAACACCAAAAAATGCGAAGAAACACAAAATAATTTACAGCGAAGTTCAGCGGAGTTTTACACTGAGCAACAGCTGCAGGGAGTCTGATGCACATGTTCTGGTAGATTGTGTTTGTTTCATCGAGTGCAGAGAAAACGGTCAACTACCGAGCTATTTTTTTTACCAAACAATGTGTTCGAGTACCAAATTGTTCAAGTAGGGAGCTGTTTAAGTACCGAGGTTCCACTGTAAGTAAATACAAAAACTAAGTATGTACGTATTATATGCAACTAAGTACGTATTATATGCAGTTAAGTACATATTATATGTATGGGTTATATGCAAGGAAGCTTTGGTAAAAGGTTAGGAAGAGCTCTCAGGATTGCCGGCAAGGGCCTGAACATTTAGTAGACTGACATAGGCATACATCAATTCAGAGTGCTGCTCTGAAATTGGGTCACCCTTACATGGTGGGGAAATTCCAGTGATTGCTTGAGTAGCAACTACAGGTGCTCCTTAACTTACAGTGATTCAACAATATTTTGACTTTACAATAGTGCAAAAGCAGTTACTTTGGAGATGAAGCCTAAGATAATTACCTAGTATGAAGGCTGCAAGTCCACAATTTGTATTCATTTATTTACTTTTTGATACCAGTATTAGTTTCAGTAATTATTTGTTTATTTACTTATTCAGGGACAGTAGTTATTCATTTACTTATTTATTTAGCTGATAACATTTATATTGACTTACAATATATTTGACTTACAGTTGGTTGTTGGAATATAACCCCATTGTTAGTCAAGGAGCACCTGTACTGTACTCTTTCATAGGTGGAGAATCCAGCATTTTTTTTTTTTATATTTCCTTATTTATCTAAATTTTAGTACTGTATAACTGCAATGGCTTTAATGCTTTTTCATGATTAATTCAGTAAAATATATTTGCAAGTAGTGCTTAGTATTATTTACCAATTTAGTATTTACTAATGATCTAAATTGTAAAATGCCCCTCAAGGGAGGCTTGTTGGAGCTGGTAAGAGGCTTTTGATCTGAGGAATTGAACCTGTGCATCCCTTGGATCAAGCCTGAATGCCTCCCATTCCCCTCAGGCTCTATAACCTCTATGGGTTTAGTGCTTCCCCCTGAACATAATGATAATAAATTACAAAATAGGAAGACAAAGTGCACTTTCAGATATATAATATATCAAGCAGGGCTAGTAACCCCTTCTCCTGTATACACTACTAAGTTTAAAAGAGAAACTTTTGCTTTTCTTTTTGGGCCACCTTGCCTTGGTGGGATACAGCCGGTGAGTTGAAAGAAGAAAAATATATCAAGCAATCATTTTTAAAATGGTAAGTAGGTAGTAGGTTGGTAGACAGCAACCACCCAGGGAGGTACTACCGTCCTGCCAAGTGAGTGTAAAACGAAAGCCTGTAATTGTTTTACATGATGGTAGGATTGCTGGTGTCTTTTGTCTGTCTCATAAATATGCAAGATTACAGGTACGTCTTGCTACTTCTACTTACACTTAGGTCACACTACACATACATGTACACGTTTATTTATACACACTCATCTGAGTTTTCTTTGATTTTATCTTAATAGTTCTTGGTCTTATTACTTTTCCTTTTATATCCATGGGGAAGTGGAATAAGAATCTTTCCTCCGTAAGCCATGCGTGTTGTAAAAGTCAACTAAAATGCCAGGAACAATGGGCTAGTAACCCCTTTTCCTGTAAAGATTTCTAAAAAGAATAAGAAGAAGAAAATTGTCAAAGTGGGAAGTCTGAATGTGCGTGGATGTTGTGCAAATGATAAGAAAGAGATGATTGTGGATGTTATGAATGAGAAGAAACTGGATGTCCTGGCTTTAAGTGAAACAAAGCTGAAGGGGGTGGGAGAGTTTCAATGGAGAGGAATAAATGGGATTAGGTCAGGGGTTTCAAATAGAGTTAGAGCTAAAGAAGGAGTAGCAATAATGTTGAAGGATAAGCTATGGCAGGAAAAGAGGGACTACAAATGCATAAATTCAAGGATTATGTGGAGTAAAATAAAGATTGGATGTGAAAAGTGGGTTATAGTAAGCGTGTATGCACCTGGAGAAGAGAGAAGTGTAGAGGAGAGAGAGAGATTCTGGGAAATGTTGAGTGAATGCGTGGGGAGTTTTGAATCAAGTGTGAGAGTAATGGTGGTTGGGGATTTAAATGCTAAAGTGGGTAAAAATGTTATGGAGGGAGTAGTAGGTAAATTTGGGGTGCCAGGGGTAAATGTAAATGGGGAGCCTTTAATTGAGCTATGTGTAGAAAGAAATTTGGTAATAAGTAATACATATTTTATGAAAAAGAGGATAAATAAATATACAAGGTATGATGTAGCACGTAATGAAAGTAGTTTGTTAGATTATGTATTGGTGGATAAAAAGGTTGATGGGTAGGCTACAGGATGTACATGTTTATAGAGGGGCAACTGATATATCAGATCATTATTTAGTTGTAGCTACAGTTAGAGTAAGAGGTAGATGGGAAAAGAGGAAGGTGGCAACAACAAGTAAGAGGGAGGTGAAAGTGTATAAACTAAGGGAGGAGGAAGTTCGGGCGAGATATAAGCGACTATTGGCAGAAAGGTGGGCTAGTGCAAAGATGAGTAGTGGGGGGGTTGAAGAGGGTTGGAATAGTTTTAAAAATGCAGTATTAGAATGTGGGGCAGAAGTTTGTGGTTATAGGAGGGTGGGGGCAGGAGGAAAGAGGAGTGACTGGTGGAATGATGAAGTAAAGGGTGTGATAAAAGAGAAAA
This sequence comes from Cherax quadricarinatus, assembly GCF_038502225.1. Classification (NCBI taxonomy): domain Eukaryota; kingdom Metazoa; phylum Arthropoda; class Malacostraca; order Decapoda; family Parastacidae; genus Cherax; species Cherax quadricarinatus. The sequence goes on from NC_091353.1 coordinate 15,475,973, forward strand.
AGGTAGCTTATGAGAGGTTTTTACAAAGCAGAAGTGTTATAAAAAGAGCAGAGTGTATGGAGAGTAAAAGAAAGGTGAAGAGAGTGGTGAGAGAGTGCAAAAGGAGAGCAGATGAAAGAGTGGGAGAGGCACTGTCAAGAAATTTTAATGAAAATAAGAAAAAATTTTGGAGTGAGTTAAACAAGTTAAGAAAGCCTAGGGAAAGTATGGATTTGTCCGTTAAAAACAGAATAGGGGAGTTAGTAGATGGGGAGAGGGAGGTATTAGGTAGATGGCGAGAATATTTTGAGGAACTTTTAAATGTTGAGGAAGAAAGGGAGGCGGTAATTTCATGCACTGGCCAGGGAGGTATACCATCTTTTAGGAGTGAAGAAGAGCAGAATGTAAGTGTGGTGGAGGTACGTGAGGCATTACGTAGAATGAAAGGGGGTAAAGCAGCTGGAACTGATGGGATCATGACAGAAATGTTAAAAGCAGGGGGGGATATAGTGTTGGAGTGGTTGGTACTTTTGTTTAATAAATGTATGAAAGAGGGGAAGGTACCTAGGGATTGGCAGAGAGCATGTATAGTCCCTTTATATAAAGGGAAAGGGGACAAAAGAGATTGTAAAAATTATAGAGGAATAAGTTTACTGAGTATACCAGGAAAAGTACACGGTAGAGTTATAATTGAAAGAATTAGAGGAAAGACAGAATGTAGAATTGCGGATGAGCAAGGAGGCTTCAGAGTGGGTAGGGGATGTGTAGATCAAGTGTTTACATTGAAGCATATATGTGAACAGTATTTAGATAAAGGTAGGGAAGTTTTTATTGCATTTATGGATTTAGAAAAGGCATATGATAGAGTGGATAGAGGAGCAATGTGGCAGATGTTGCAAGTTTATGGAATAGGTGGTAAGTTACTAAATGCTGTAAAGAGCTTTTATGAGGATAGTGAGGCTCAGGTTAGGGTGTGTAGAAGAGAGGGAGAATACTTCCTGGTAAAAGTAGGTCTTAGACAGGGATGTGTAATGTCACCATGGTTGTTTAATATATTTATAGATGGGGTTGTAAAAGAAGTAAATGCTAGGGTGTTCGGGAGAGGGGTGGGATTAAATTATGGGGAATCAAATTCAAAATGGGAATTGACACAGTTACTTTTTGCTGATGATACTGTGCTTATGGGAGATTCTAAAGAAAAATTGCAAAGGTTAGTGGATGAGTTTGAGAATGTGTGTAAAGGTAGAAAGTTGAAAGTGAACATAGAAAAGAGTAAGGTGATGAGGGTATCAAATGATTTAGATAAAGAAAAATTGGATATCAAATTGGGGAGGAGGAGTATGGAAGAAGTGAATGTTTTCAGATACTTGGGAGTTGACGTGTCGGCGGATGGATTTATGAAGGATGAGGTTAATCATAGAATTGATGAGGGAAAAAAGGTGAGTGGTGCGTTGAGGTATATGTGGAGTCAAAAAACGTTATCTATGGAGGCAAAGAAGGGAATGTATGAAAGTATAGTAGTACCAACACTCTTATATGGATGTGAAGCTTGGGTGGTAAATGCAGCAGCGAGGAGACGGTTGGAGGCAGTGGAGATGTCCTGTCTAAGGGCAATGTGTGGTGTAAATATTATGCAGAAAATTCGGAGTGTGGAAATTAGGAGAAGGTGTGGAGTTAATAAAAGCATTAGTCAGAGGGCAGAAGAGGGGTTGTTGAGGTGGTTTGGTCATTTAGAGAGAATGGATCAAAGTAGAATGACATGGAGAGCATATAAATCTATAGGGGAAGGAAAGAGGGGTAGGGGTCGTCCTCGAAAGGGTTGGAAAGAGGGGGTAAAGGAGGTTTTGTGGGCGAGGGGCTTGGACTTCCAGCAAGCGTGCATGAGTGTGTTAGATAGGAGTGAATGGAGACGAATGATACTTGGGACCTGACGATCTGTTGGAGTGTGAGCAGGGTAATATTTAGTGAAGGGATTCAGGGAAACCGGTTATTTTCATATAGTCGGACTTGAGTCCTGGAAATGGGAAGTACAATGCCTGCACTTTAAAGGAGGGGTTTGGGATATTGGCAGTTTGGAGGGATATGTTGTGTATCTTTATACGTATATGCTTCTAAACTCTTGTATTCTGAGCACCTCTGCAAAAGCAGTGATAATGTGTGAGTGTGGTGAAAGTGTTGAATGATGATGAAAGTATTTTCTTTTTGGGGATTTTCTTTCTTTTTTGGGTCACCCTGCCTCGGTGGGAGACGACCAACTTGTTTAAAAAAAAAAAAAAAAAAAGTACACATTCAACTGCCTCCCAGCACACATAAGGGGGATTACCAACAGACCCCTGGCAGTCTTCAAGCTGGCACTGGACAAGCACCTAAAGTCAGTTCCGGATCAGCCGGGCTGTGGCTCGTACGTTGGTTTGCGTGCAGCCAGCAGCAACAGCCTGGTTGATCAGGCTCCGATCCACCAGGAGGCCTGGTCTCAGACCGGGCCATGGGGGCGTTGACCCCCGGAACTCTCTCCAGGTAAACTCCAGGTAACCCTTATGAGTTTAACACTTAGTTATGATAATAAAGTATATGTTGTATATTCTTTGATGCAGCACCAAGGACATCTTATCTGCTGGCAGGAAAAGACACTTGTGAGGCACCATGGCTATAATAATAATGTAACAATAGCTTCTGAAGGAAGGATCAATGTTGCTGGTGAGAGGCTCTTGATCTAAGGAACTTGACTTATCTTCCCCTTTTTTGGATCAAACCTGAATGTCTCCCTTCCCCAGGCACTATATGGCCTTTATGGGTTTAGTGCTCCTCTCTGGTTAAAATATTAAAAACTTTATAACTTAAATCCCTTTCAGGAAGGTGCATTGATGGCTGTAAAGGAGGCACCGTCCTCTTTTTTGGAATGAACCTTATTGCCCTGTATTCCCCAGGCACTGTGTGACCCCTACGGGTTTAGTTTACCTAGGAATGTAATTACAGTTCAGTAAAGTTAAAGAAAATGGGAGCAGTGTATATGTACAGTAGTTGAAAATATGCATGCCTATTGGTACACCTTAGGAAACTATTTACATGACAGATATGAGAAGCGCCAGAGCAACTTTTGTATGGAAGACAATGCCTCTTGCCATACTGCCACAAACATAAAGAAATGACTTACTGTGATTTTTCCACACTTTAATGACTAGCCTGGAAACTCACTACTCTGATCCAACAGAGAATATTTGGAAACATGGATGTGTCCTCAAATCCCAAAATCTTGAGTGCCATTAAGCAGGTATGGGAGGGTATCAGCCTTTCTATCCTTCGTAAGTTAGCATTATCAGTACCAAGGAAACTTAAGGAGTGCATCTAAAGGAAGGATAATTCTATGGAATAATAGTTTAGGTGATGAACATGTACATATTTCAGTGTCATATATTTAAAACAAAGGGTTATGGTGTACCTGGAGGGTGTTCTGGGGGTCAACGTCCCCACGACCTGGTTCATGACCAGACCTTGTGGTGGATCAATACTTGATCAACCAAGCTGTTACTGCTGGCTGCACATAAATAGTGAGTAGTCTTGTTTTCTGTGTAATCTGTTTATGCACGTGCAGAAACTACGTACGTACATGTAAACTACACTTTTTATATTGAACAAGGAAATAAAAATGTTTGTTTGTATTTATGATGCATATTGCATATATTGAAAGGTATGTATGCTATAGTTTTAGTGCGTTCAAATGAGAAAAATGAAAATACATCATTTTAACATTAGCTCCATACCTGGGATGAAAAAAAAAAAAGTGTGTAGGACCTTACTGAAGGTAAGTCTGACTTTTTTTTTTAGGGGGGGGGGTTATCCTGGTAGGTAATTTAAACATGGGTTACAGCATTTATATCACTTTCAAATGCATATAAAAATCTGATAACATGTTCACACATTACTTTCCTTAAAATATTTTCGACCTTATCTCATTGTGAGTGAATATTTTTATTGCAGGAAGTCTGAATAAACGAAAAATGGGTGTAGTTGAAAACTGCTGTACATATTAGTGAAACACTGTAATATAAAGTGCTGTAAAGTGAGGCCTGACTATATACCTTAAGTGCTGTATGACCCTTTTGGGTTTAATGCATAATATGATCATTAAAATTATAATAATCTGTTCCTCTGCTCCTTGATGATGGTGAGGGGCTCTTGATGCAAGGAACTAGACCTGTGCTCTTTGATGCTGGTGAAGGGCTCTTGATCCAAGGAACTAGGCCTCTTCTTACTGTTTATCGAACAGCAAGAACGAGTATAAACCCTACTGGTTAAGTGCTTTGCTTTATATGATACTTCTGCTGTTGCTGTTTCTGCTGCTGCTGCTGTTTCTGCTGCTGCTGTTTCTGCTGCTGCTGTTTCTGCTGCTGCTGTTTCTGCTGCTGCTGCTGTTTCTGCTGTTGTTGCTGTTTCTGTTGCCGCTTTTGCTGTCACTGCTGCTGCTGTTACTGCTGCTGCTGTTGCTGCTGTTACTTTTGCTGTTACTACTGCTGCTGTTACTGCTGTTGCTGTTACTGTTGTTACTATTGCTGCTGTTACTGTTGTTGCTGTTACTGCTGCTGCTGTTACTGCTGCTGCTGTTACTGCTGTTGATGCTGCTGTTGTTGCTGCTGCTGTTAATGCTGTTGCTGCTGTTATGGCTGCTGCTGTTACTGTTGTTGCTGTTACTTCTACTGCTGTTACTACTGCTGTTTCTGTTACTGCTTCTGCTGTTGCTGCTGTTATTGTTGATGCTGCTGCTGTTACTGTTAATGCTGTTACTACTGCTGTTGCTATTACTGCTTCTGCTGTTCCTGCTGTTATTGTTACTGCTGCTGCTGTTACTGTTACTGCTGCTGCTGTTGCTGTTGCTGCTGCTGTTACTGCTGTTGCTGCTGCTGCTGTTACTACTGCTGCTGTTACTACTGCTGCTGTTACTGCTGTTTATACTACTGCTGCTGTTGGTGTTACTGCTGCTGCTGTTACTGTTACTGCTGCTGCTGTTGCTGTTGCTGCTGTTACTGCTGATGTTGGTGTTACTGCTGCTGCTGTTACTGCTGCTGCTGTTTCTACTACTGCTGCTGCTGCTGTTGCTGTTGCTGCTGTTACTGCTGATGTTGGTGTTACTGCTGCTTACTGCTGCCACGTGACTGTTCACGTCACCACTCAAGCACCAACCAACACCAACAAAAATAGTTAAGCTGGTCACGTCCAAGGCTTCCCAGCAGACGTACAAATGGCTGCTGTGTTAACTAAGTGTTAGCTGTCTTATGTGTGGTAAACCTCGCTGCTGCAGAGGTGCTTCTCTCGTGCCAGGAAGTACTCACCTATTTGTGGTTGCAGGGATCGAGTCACAGCTCCTGGCCCCGCTTCTTCACTGGTCGCCACTAGGTTCACTCTCTCCCACGAGTTTATTATATATCTTCATAAAGCTATGTATGGATCCTGCCTCCACTACATCACTCTCCAGACTCTTCCACTTTCTTACAACTCTATGACTGAAGAAATACTTCCTAACATCCCTGTGGCTCATCTGAGTCTTCAACTTCCAGTTGTGGTCCTTTGTTGTTGTGTCCCCTCTGGAACATTCTGTCCCTATCTACCTTGTCAATTTATATGTCGTTATCATATCCCCCCTATCCCTCCCGTCCTCCAGTGTCATCAGGTCGATTTCCCTTAACTTCTCCTCGTAAGACAATCCCCTCAGCTTCGGGACTAGTCTCGTTGCAAACCTTTGCACTTTCTCTAATTACTTGACGTGTTTGACCAAGTGTGGGTTTCAGTATGTGCTGACGTACACGGTGTACAGTATCGTGAATGACTCCTTACTCAGTGGTCGAAACGCTGTTCTTACGTTATTTGGTTGATGTGCACCTCAGATGTGCTCGGTATGATGCTCGCCCCAAGATTCTTTTCCTTACGTGAGTTTTTCAGCATTTGACTGCCTAGGCTGTACTCCGTCTGCGGTCTTCTTTGTCCTTCCCCAAACTTCATGACTTTGCACTTGTTGGGGTTCAACTCCAGGAGCCATTTGTCAGACCAGGCTTGCAGTCTGTCCAGATCTCCATGTACCAACTGGGCTGTGGTTCGTACGTCGGTTTGCGTTCGGCCAGTAGTAACAGCCTGGTTGATTAGTCCCTGATCCACCGCGAGGCCTGGTCACAGACCGGGCCGAGGGGGTGTTGATCCATCTACATGTTCTCTCCAGGGACACTTCTGAATCTACCCCTTCAGTCCTGTCATTCACCTATATTAGAAACAGCACCGGACGGGGACTGACCCTTGTGGAACCCCGCTCGTCACATGCACGCACTCAGACACCTCGTCACGTACCGACACACGCTGTTTCCTTCCTGTCTGGTATTCTCTGATCCATTGTAGTACTTTCCCTGTTATTACTGCCTGCTACTCTACCTTTCCAACCAGTCTCTTGTGTGGTACTGTGTCGAAAACCTTATGACAGTCCAAGAAGATGCAGTCTACCCATCCCTCTCTCTTGTCTTACATCTGTCACCTTGTCATAGAACTAAAATAGGTTTGTGATGCAGAATTTCCCTTCCCTGAAGTCGTACTTGTCTATTTATGAGTCCATTCCTTTCTAGGTGTGTTAGCTACCAATTGTCAAAGGCACTGTCGATACACACTTGGCCTCTACTCACCTAGTTCTCACCTAGTTGCGGTTGCAGGGGTCGAGTCACAGCTCCTGGCCCTGCCTCTTCAACTAGCCGCTACCCGGTCACTCTTCCCGCTCCGTAAGCTTTATCATACCTCTTCTTAAAGCTATGTATGGATCCTGCCTCCACTACATCACTACCCAGGCTATTCCACTTCCTGACAACTCTGTGACTGAAGAAATACTTCCTAACATCCCTGTGATTCATCTGAGTCTTCAACTTCCAACTGTGACCCCTTGTTGCTGTGTCCCATCTCTGTCCACCTTGTCTATACCTCTCAGTATTTTATATGTCGTTATCATATCCCCCCATCTCTCCTGTTTTCCAGTGTCGTCAGGTCGATTTCCCTTAACCTCTCCTCGTAGGACATACCTCTTAGCTCTGGGACTAGTCTTGTTGCAAACCTTTGCACTTTCTCTAGTTTCTTTACGTGCTTGGCTAGGTGTGGGTTCCAAACTGGCGCTGCATACTCCAATATGGGCCTAACGTACACAGTGTACAGGGTCCTGAATGACTCCATATTTAGATGTCGGAATTCTTTTCTGAGGTTTGCTATGCGCCCGTATGCTGCAGCAGTTATTTGGTTGATGTGTGCTTCAGGAGATGTGCCTCGTGTTATACTCACCCCAAGATCTTTTTCCTTGAGTGAGGTTTGTAGTCTCTGGCCCCCTAGACTGTACTCCATCTGTGGTCTTCTTTGTCCTTCCCCAATCTTTATGACTTTGCACTTGGTGGCTACCTGGACTACCTGGAGAGAGTTTCGGGGGTCAACGCCCCCGCGGCCCGGTCTGTGACCAGGCCTCCTGGTGGATCAGCGCCTGATCAACCAGGCTGTTGCTGCTGGCTGCACGCAAACCAATGTACGAGCCACAGCCCGGCTGGTCAGGAACCGACTTTAGGTGCTTGTCCAGTGCCAGCTTGAAGACTGCCAGGGGTCTGATGGTAATCCCCCTTATGTATGCTGGGAGGTGCTTGAACAGTCTCGGGCCCCTGACACTTATTATATGGTCTCTTAACGTGCTAGTGACACCCCTGCTTTTCATTGGGGGGATGTTGCATCGTCTGCCAAGTCTTTTGCTTTCGTAGTGAGTGATTTTCGTGTGCAAGTTCGGTACTAGTCCCTCTAGGATTTTCCAGGTGTATATAATCATGTATCTCTCCCGCCTGCATTCCAGGGAATAGAGTTTTAGGAACCTCAAGCGCTCCCAGTAATTGAGGTATTTTATCTCCGTTATGCGTGCCGTGAAGGTTCTCTGTACATTTTCTAGGTCAGCAATTTCACCTGCCTTGAAAGGTGCTGTTAGTGTGCAGCAATATTCCAGCCTAGATAGAACAAGTGACCTGAAGAGTGTCATCATGGGCTTGGCCTCCCTAGTTTTGAAGGTTCTCATTATCCATTCTGTCATTTTTCTAGCAGATGCGATTGACACAATGTTATGGTCCTTGAAGGTGAGATCCTCCGGCATGATTACTCCCAGGTCTTCGACGTTGGTTTTTCACTCTATTTTGTGGAAGGAATTTGTTTTGTACTCTGATGAAGTTTTAATTTCCTCATGCTTACCATATCGGAGTAATTGAAATTTCTCATCATTGAACTTCATATTGTTTTCTGCAGCCCACTGAAAGATTTGGTTGATGTCTGCCTGGAGCCTTGCAGTGTCTGCAATGGAAGACACTGTCATGCAGATTCGGGTGTCATCTGCAAAGGAAGACACTGTGCTGTGGCTGACATCCTTGTCTATGTCAGATATGAGGATGAGAAACAAGATGGGAGCGAGTACTGTGCCTTGTGGAACAGAGCTTTTCACCGTAGCCGCCTCGGACTTTACTCTGTTAACCACTACTCTTTGTGTTCTGTTTGTGAGGAAATTATAGATCCATCTACCAACTTTTCCTGTTATTCCTTTAGCACGCATTTTGTGCGCTATTACGCCATGGTCACACTTGCCGAAGGCTTTTGCAAAGTCTGTATATATTACATCTGCATTCTTTTTGTCTTCTAGTGCATCTAGGACCTTGTCGTAGTGATCCAGTAGCTGAGACAGACAGGAGCGACTTGCTCTAAACCCATGTTGCCCTGGGTTGTGTAATTGATGGGTATCTAGATGGTTGGCGACCATGCTTCTTAGGACCCTTTCAAAGATTTTTATGATATGGGATGTTAGTGCTATCGGTCTGTAGTTCTTTGCTATTGCTTTACTGCCCCCTTTGTGGAGTGGGGCTATGTCTGTTGTTTTTAGTAACTGTGGGACGACCCCCATGTCCATGCTCCGTCTCCATAGGATGGTAAAAGCTCGTGATAGGAGCTTCTTGCAATTCTTAATGAACACGGAGTACCATGAGTCTGGCCCTGGGGCAGAGTGCATGGGCATGTCATTTATCGCCTGTTCGAAGTCATTTGGCGTCAGGATAACATCAGATACACTTGTGTTAACCAAATTCTGTGGCTCTCTCATAAAAAAATTTATTTTGATCTTCGACTCTCAGTCTGGTTAGTGGCTTGCTAAAAGCTGAGTCATATTGTGACTTGAGTAGCTCACTCATTTCCTTGCTGTCATCTGTGTAGGACCCATCTTGTTTAGTAGGGGCCCAATACTGGATGTTGTTCTCGACTTTGATTTGGCATAAGAAAAGAAATACTTTGAGTTTCTTTCGATTTCATTTATGGCTTTTAGTTCTTCCCGCGATTCCTGACTCCAATAAGATTCCTTTAGCTTAAGTTCGATGTTTGCTATTTCTCTGACCTGACTCCCTACGCATTTCAGATATATTGGCCTCTTTTAGCCGCTCTGTTCTTCTTTTCCGTCGCCTGTAAAGGAAGCGCCTGTCTCTTTCTATTTTACATCTACTCCTCCTTTTTCTTAAAGGAATAAGCCTTGTGCATACATCGAGTGCCACGGAGTTAATCTGTTCTAGGCATAAGTTGGGGTCTGTGTTGCTTAGTATATCTTCCCAGCTTATATCGGTTAGGACTTGGTTTACTTGGTCCCACTTTATGTTTTTGTTATTGAAGTTGAATTTGGTGAATGCTCCCTCGTGACTGATCTCATTTTGTCGGTCTGGGGCTCCACGCATACATGTCTGAACCTCAATTATGTTGTGATCTGAGTATTTATTTATTTATTTATTTATTTATTTATTTGTTTATTTATTTATTTGAACATGATACAGAGAAGTACAAAAGAATACAGTTAAATGCAGCATGCCAAAGCCACTTGAATGCAGAGCATTACGGGCAGGCTTAAAATTAACTTAAGATTAACTAAGCAATGAAGTATTCAGTGGTAAAACATTATTGTAAACAGATAAAAATTGTGGAAAATATTTTAATTTTCCGAAGCTATTACCTGGAGTTTACCTGGAGTTCCGGGGGTCAACGCCCCCGCGGCCAGGTCTGTGACCAGGCCTCCTGGTGGATCAGAGCCTGATCAACCAGGTTGTTGCTGCTGGCTGCACGCAAACCAACGTACGAGCCACAGCCCGGCTGATCAGGAACTGACTTTAGGTGCTTGTCCAGTGCCAGCTTGAAGACTGCCAGGGGTCTGTTGGTAATCCCCCTTATGTGTGCTGGGAGGCAGTTGAACAGTCTCGGGCCCCTGACACTTATTGTATGGTCTCTTAACGTGCTAGTGACACCCCTGCTTTTCATTGGGGGGATGGTGCATCATCTGCCAAGTCTTTTGCTTTCGTAGTGAGTGATTTTCGTGTGCAAGTTCGGTACTAGTCCCTCTAGGATTTTCCAGGTGTATATAATCATGTATCTCTCCCTCCTGCGTTCCAGGGAATACAGGTTTAGGAACCTCAAGCGCTCCCAGTAATTGAGGTGTTTTATCTCCGTTATGCGCACCGTGAAAGTTCTCTGTACATTTTCTAGGTCGGCAATTTCACCTGCCTTGAAAGGTGCTGTTAGTGTGCAGCAATATTCCAGCCTAGATAGAACAAGTGACCTGAAGAGTGTCATCATGGGCTTGGCCTCCCTAGTTTTGAAGGTTCTCATTATCCATCCTGTCATTTTTCTAGCAGATGCGATTGATACAATGTTATGGTCCTTGAAGGTGAGATCCTCCAACATGATCACTCCCAGGTCTTTGACGTTGGTGTTTCGCTCTATTTTGTGGCCAGAATTTGTTTTGTACTCTGATGAAGATTTAATTTCCTCATGTTTACCATATCTGAGTAATTGAAATTTCTCATCGTTGAACTTCATATTGTTTTCTGCAGCCCACTGAAAGATTTGGTTGATGTCCGCCTGGAGCCTTGCAGTGTCTGCAATGGAAGACACTGTCATGCAGATTCGGGTGTCATCTGCAAAGGAAGACACGGTGCTGTGGCTGACATCCTTGTCTATGTCGGATATGAGGATGAGGAACAAGATGGGAGCGAGTACTGTGCCTTGTGGAACAGAGCTTTTCACCGTAGCTGCCTCGGACTTTACTCTGTTGACGACTACTCTCTGTGTTCTGTTAGTGAGGAAATTATAGATCCATCGACCGACTTTTCCTGTTATTCCTTTAGCACGCATTTTGTGCGCTATTAGGCCATGGTCACACTTGTCGAAGGCTTTTGCAAAGACTGTATATATTACATCTGCATTCTTTTTGTCTTCTAGTGCATTTAGGACCTTGTCGTAGTGATCCAATAGTTGAGACAGACAGGAGCGACCTGTTCTAAACCTAATAGGTGTTTAATGTGTCGATATGGGTCAAAAAATGTATTTGAAAATAGAATAGAACCAAGAGTTCCCTCTGCGCCTGCACGGATGTGCGGGGGAAGAGGTCGACTCAGGGCATGGAGGCGGCAGTGTTTTGAGTGGGTTTAAGAGGCTGTTAAAACATGGGACCAGGAAATTGGCGTTCACAGCAGCCTAAGGATTAATATAGGCCTCACTTCATAATAGGAAGTGTCGTGACTGTCCCTGGTGAAGAGTAAAAGAACGTGATTGACGGCACCGCTGTAATTAAGTGGTAAAATTAGTGAATAATGGTAGGACCGGGGGCGATGGGTGCGCCGCCATGGAATGTGTCCAGGGATAATTACCCGTGAGTTAATCCTCACTCATCGGTCCCAGATCTTAATGGAGTGACCTCTAATGTGTATAATAATTATGAGACATTAAATCGTCTTGTGAACTGTAATGTAATTAATGATAATAACACTAAGTTAAGAGAATGTGTGAAGTGAAATAAGTCGCCTTGCTCTGAGTGAACACGTTAGACCACGTTGTTCCCGTCCCGAGGATAGTGAAGTTTTATGGAGTCACGACTTCTAAACCGGGACAAAACCAACGGATACCTCGTCCTGCTGGAATAAGAACCGTGTCGGTGTAGCAGGACATCGAAATGAGATGATGAATGGAGGAAATAAGGAGTATCAATCACCCACAGTTAAGTAACCCTTCTAGTTATAACAGACTGATACTCGCCAGTTAGGTATGTTGTAATTGGATAGGTTATGGGTGATCCAGCTACATCAAGTGACCACCAGAGAATATCTGGTAAGTGGTGGGATTATGTACAAATGTTTCAACCTTTGATGGATATATCCATGTGTAACCTACCCCCCCCCCTTGATTCAGTTAAACTAATATAATCTATACAGTCCACAATTAATTAGTAGCGCCGTACTTGGGGGTGCTATCCAATTTATACTGGTCTCGGATAGATATGGATAAGATAGTGAGGGTCGAGGGGCCACCTGCAGTGACCAGAGGTGGTTAAGTTTTCTCACATGTCTACACGGGTGACTACGGTAAACAATATGGTTGTTGTCTCCCAATGAGATTACTCGTATGCATGTAATGTTGAGGTACGTACAGGTAACACCCCTAGAAAATTTTCCATAACAGTTAAGCACAAATGATTATTACAAAAACAGGTCGTATGGTTGCTTGCATTGCTGTACAATCAGTATTTATTTATTTATTTATTTATTTATTTATTTAATTCGAACATGATACAGAGAAGTACAAGGAACACAATTTTTAAAGTGCAGCATGCCAAAGCCCCTTGTTTGCAGAGCATTATGGGCAGGCTAAATTAACTTAAGATTAAAGAAGCAATGATATATTCAATGGTACAAAAATTATTGCAAAACAGATAACAATTTAGTACAAATGAGTATTTTTGATATGGTGACATTTCGTATCAGATCATCATTGTTAGTGAAGATGAGGTCTAGTATATTTTCCAGTCTAGTAGGCCCTATTATTTGCTGGTTTAAGTTGAATTTTGTGCAGAGATTTAAAAGCTCGTGTGTGTGTGAGTTCTGATCAGAGCTGCCTCCTGGTGTCACAAGTGTAGCCAGGAGGACGCCGGCTCAGCAACCACCCCACTCACCACCGCCCAAAGCCACACCACAACAATAACAACAAATATGGCTGCCACCAGCCCATCCTCCCCTCTCTTCCCCGGATTCAACCTACCAAGTAGTCTCTCAGGTATGACCAACGATCCAAATACCCTAAAGTCATGCATCTCCAACTTAGCTATTGAAAATATGAATCTTCGAGAGACGCTAACAAAACAAGACACCAGGATGACACAACTCGAGAACAAAATCCTCAGTCTTGAACAGAAGTTATCAACACCAGGAATGACTAACTGTGACAAGACCATCCAAACAGTCATAGATAGCCATACCCAACAAATAATATCTCTTAATACAAAGGTTGAAGAAGCAGTAAAAGAATGGAAGAACAACTTAGATAACCAGTTCAGTGACTACTTTGCTCTCCAAGAAGATAAAACTGAACAAGATAAACTATCGGACGCAGTAATAGTTAACAGTCCACTTTTTCCCAGTGATATGAACCAAACAAACAGTAAAGAAATTACTCTGCAGATCATAAAGGACCAAACAAGTGTTATTGTACCAGAGTCTGAAATAAAAGAAGCCAGGTTACTAGGATCCCATGGTAGAAAAAGTGTTATGCTTAGATTCCACTCACATGACAGGAAAAAAGACTTAATTATTGCATCTATTAAAGTAAAGAAAGAGGTATACATAAACGAGTGTCTTACCAAAAAACGTCAGAACCTCCTGTATAGAGTCAGAAAACTTAAGCGGGAGAATAACGACACAATACACCAATGCTTCACACGGGATGGGAAAATTCTTGTTAGGAAAACAAATGTAGGTCAACTGTACACAATCACGAACGAGAATGATCTATCACGATTTCTCAGGGATACTAATCTTACAGAGAATAACTAAACAATGTCCAACTTAAAAGCCTACGTAGTGTAGTGTATGTTTTGCTCCATTATTGTTCAAATTTCATTGTACAATCTCTTAGTATTTAAATAATCAACTACCTCATTTTGTGATTTTACTAGTAAGCATAAGTCACCTTATGTAATTTTCTTATTTACTATTGTTTGCTTAAACATTAGCTGAATTGATACTTTCTCTGTCCATATTACTACCTCATATTTTTTTAAATACTATCAATTGATATTACCTACTAAAATTAATAATTATCATTTTTACTATAATTTCAATTTACTCTTAACATTTTTGACATTTAATAACCATTACTTGTCTAATTACCTTTACCTGTTTTATACCACATTTACTATCTTAGAGTACTCTTAATTACCTTGTACTGCCATATAACCTCTAGAATAACTACCAGTGCAATATTGAATGAAATAAACATTACTTTTTCACTTTTTTGTAATCATTATTACTTACTAAAATTTTATTAAACACCATATTTACTACCAGTCAATTTTACTTTTGTACATTAAACATTATTTTATACTTCCCATAACATTTTGTTGCCAATTTTTCAAGTTTGTATATTCAACTCCAACCTTTATATTATCCTTTGTACCTGTCTACCATCTTACTATCATATTATAACCAAGACATTACCATTATTCATTGTTCTTACCTGTCCATTTAATTTTGTTTACCACTACTTGTTTTTTTAGTCACTTTTTATTGTGTGTGCAATTAGTGTATATTCCAATTACTTTTTTGCAAGTACCAAAACTATCTTTTGCTAGCTAGTACCAACTACCTCATTTTTTATTTTACTTTTTATTGTGCAATAAACTGCTCAACTTATTTAATATTACAAATCAGATCTTACTCCTAAACCAATATTATTTCATAGTGACTATCTGTCCATTTAACTTGTTTACCATTACTTAATTGTAGTCCCTTATATATTTTTTTGTCCTTTATTTTAGCTTTATATAACTACCTTAGATCATATATTCACAATTGTTAAACTAATCAAGGTGCTATTCTCAGGTGCTAAAGTTAATAAGTTCACTATTTTGCCATTATACTCCAAAGCTCATTTATTTGATTACCACTTTATTGTTCACCACAACTTATATTAGTCCCTTTTATATTATAATTTTATATTATAATTCTAACTTTAAAGAATTACCTTTAAAGTACTACCTACTATCATATTCCCAAGCTCCATTATTTGATCATCACTTTATTTGTTCACCACAAATTATTTTAGTCCCTTTTATATTGTCTCCTTTATTTTAGCTTTAAAAAACTACCTTAGCTCATTATTTTTTACATTTGTTAAATAATTCAGGTGCTATTTTTTTTTAGCTTTAGAATATTTACTTTATTTTTTACTTAATTCTAACTATAGATTCACTACAAATCTTATGATTACAAGCATTGATCCTGATACCAACCTCTTATTTAATGACTTAAATGATTCAAACAGTTACTGTAATTACTACACAGCAGAACAATCAAAGGCACTTCTCAGAGCCAACAACAACATAACTATCTTTAACTACAATATCAGATCTTTAAGCAAGCATTATGATGACCTCCTAGCATTACTAAATTCCTTGCATGCCAATATGTCCATCATTACACTAACTGAAACCTGGCTAAAGCCTGATACTACAGATGTCTATGCCATTCCTGGTTACACAGCCATACACAACTGTAGGCCAGACCAACAAGGGGGTGGCACAGCAATATACTACTCAGACCAACTAGAATGTATCACTAATACTTGCACAAGGGATGAACATGGGGAATATATAATAGCTAAACTCAAATCCAAATACCTACAAAAACCTCTCACAGTGATAAACATCTACAGAATTCCACAATCAAACATTAGCCAATTTAGTCAAAACCTAGGAAGTATGATAACTGATGCACGCATGAACAAAGATCACTTACTACTCTCAGGTGACTTCAATATAAATCTCCTGCAAGACCAGGACCCACACGTTACTGAATTCACAAACACAATGAGTAACTGCATGTTGCTACCAACAGTAACAAAACCTACAAGAGTTACAGAGACTAGTGTTTCCCTACTTGACCACATCTGGACCAACACCATATCCCCTTTAAAATCAGGCATAATTACAGATAATACCACAGACCACTACCCTACTTTCCTCATAACAACTCTTGGTAAAATACCCCAAGACACTACAAAAGTCACCTTCAGACTTCACAATGAGGCAGCCATTAATAACTTCACAACAGCAGTAACAAACATTGACTGGCACACTGAGCTAGAAATCTATACAGATATTGACGATTGTTTTAATAATTTTCTAAAAAAGACCCAATACCTTTATAACAAGCACTGCCCTAAAAAAACTAAACAGATGACAGCTAAGAGACTGAACAGTCCCTGGCTAACACCCAGCATTCTCAAATCCATAAATACAAAACACCGATATGAAAAACAGTACAGAATGGGTCACATAACCAGAGACCAAACAAAACGTTACTCGTCAATCCTAACCAGCCTGATAAGAAGGGCAAAAAAATTGTATTATGAGAACAGATTATCCAACTTACGAGGTGATATAAAAAAGACCTGGAAGACCCTATCAGAAATTCTGGGAACAAAAAAGATATCACGACATAGCGAAATAAAATTAGCAAAATCAGATGAACCCCAACTCCCACCAACAGAAACAGCAAACAGACTCAATGATTTCTTCTCCACTATAGGCCAAAACCTTGCCAATAATATCCCAAGCTCAGATACCCCACCAAATGACTACCTCACTGGCAACTACCCGAACACACTGTTCCTAGCTCCGACTAACCCATACGAAGTCTCCCTTATTATCAACGCACTGAAAAACAAGGCAGGAGATTTAAATACCTTACCACCCTTTATATACAAAAAAGCGTCACAAGTACTATCACCAATCATTGCAACACTCTTTAACAAATCCATTGAATCCTCCACCTTCCCTACAGTTCTCAAAATAGCAAGGGTCACCCCGATTCATAAAGGAGGAGACCAAACAGAGTTGAATAACTATAGGCCAATATCCAATTTACACCCTCTCTCAAAAATCTTCGAAAAATTAATTCATAAACGAATCTACTCCTACCTCATCTCCCATAACATTCTCAACCCCTGCCAATTTGGATTCAGGCCTAATAAAAATACTAATGATGCTATTATACACATGCTAGAACATATATACACTGCAATAGAGAAAAAAGAAGTCCCACTGGGGATCTTCATTGACTTACGTAAAGCTTTTGATACAGTTGACCATGACTTGCTCCACGTAAAATTGTCACACTATGGTATTAGAGGGCACTCCCTCAACTACCTCAAGTCTTACCTCAGCAACAGAAGCCAATATGTGTACGCAAATGGGGCAAGCTCTTCCGCACAACCAATTACAGTTGGTGTCCCACAGGGAAGTGTCCTTGGCCCTCTTCTCTTTCTCCTATACATAAATGACCTACCAAATGCTTCGCAATTACTCAAACCCACACTTTTTGCAGATGACACCACATACGTCTTCTCTCACCCGAGCCCAGTCACGCTAGTCAATACTGTAAACACCGAATTACAGAAAATATCTACCTGGATGAGGACTAACAAACTTACATTAAACATTGACAAAACCTACTTCATTCAGTTTGGTAACAGAGCTACAGATGTACCTCTTAACATAACGATAAACGGATCACCTATCACAAAGCTAACAGAGGGAAAATTCTTAGGAATCCACCTCGATAATAGACTCAAATTTCATACACATATACAACAAATTTCTAAGAAAATTTCCAAGACTGTAGGCATACTATCGAAGATACGGTACTATGTTCCACAGTGAGCCCTCCTGGCCCTTTATCACTCTCTTATTTACCCCTATCTCACCTATGGAATTTGTGCATGGGGCTCAACAACAACTAACCATCTCAGACCACTAATTACCCAACAAAAGGCTGCAGTTAGAATGATAACAAATTCTCACTACAGGCAGCACACTCCACCAATATTCAAAACACTCAACCTACTCACCATACAAAACATCCATACTTATTATTGCACTTATTACATACATAGAACACTTAACTCTGATATTAACCCTCCCCTCAAACATCTCCTTGCCAACCTCAACAGAACACATGACCATAATACAAGGCACAGATCACTCTTTGATGTTCCTCGTGTCCATCTCACGCTATGCAAAAACTCAATGCACATAAAAGGCCCTAAAATCTGGAATTCATTACCTGTAAATATAAAAGAAACACTACCTGTTTATAAATTCAAGTCTCTTCTCAAAGTTCACTTACTCACTCAAAACCAAATAAATACTGAATAACTGAACCATATAAATTGTATATCCTAAATGTTACTCACAATTATATCACACAAATGTTAAACCTAACTTTGTTATTTTTTTTTTTAAATACACTACCTGAATGAACAGCAATGCATGCAACCATATGACCTGTCTTTGTAATACTCATTTGTGCTTTATAGTTATCTGTTTACAATAATGTCTTATCACTGATTTCATCATTGCTTAGTTAATCTTAAGTTAATTTTAAGCCAGCCCGTAATGCTATGCATATAAGTGGCTTTGGCATGCTGCTCTTATCTGTATTTTTTTGTACCTCTGTATGTATGCTAAAATTTATAAATAAATAAATAAATAAATAAATAAATAACACTACATAAACAATACCTGGTAACACTACATAAACAATACCTGGTAACACTATATAAACAATACCTGGTAACACTACATAAACAATACCTGGTAACACTATATAAACAATACCTGGTAACACTACATAAACAATACCTGGTAACACTATATAAACAATACCTGGTAACACTATATAAACAATACCTGGTAACACTACATAAACAATACCTGGTAACACTATATAAACAATACCTGGTAACATTTCATAAACAATACCTGGTAACACTACATAAACAATACCTGGTAACACTACATAAACAATACCTGGTAACACTATATAAACAATACCTGGTAACACTACATAAACAATACCTGGTAACACTATATAAACAATACCTGGTAACATTTCATAAACAATACCTGGTAACACTACATAAACAATACCTGGTAACACTACATAAACAATACCTGGTAACACTACATAAACAATACCTGGTAACACTATATAAACAATACCTGGTAACATTTCATAAACAATACCTGCTAACACTACATAAACAATACCTGGTAACACTACATAAACAATACCTAGTAACACTATATAAACAATACCTGGTAACATTTCATAAACAATACCTGGTAACACTACATAAACAATACCTGGTAACACTACATAAACAATACCTGGTAACACTATATAAACAATACCTGGTAACATTTCATAAACAATACCTGGTAACACTACATAAACAATACCTTGTAACACTACATAAACAATACCTGGTAACACTATATAAACAATACCTGATAACACTACATAAACAATACCTGGTAACACTATATAAACAATACCTGGTAACACTATATAAACAATACCTGGTAACACTACATAAACAATACCTGGTAACACTACATAAACAATACCTGGTAACACTATATAAACAATACCTGGTAACACTACATAAACAATACCTGGTAACACTACATAAACAATACCTGGTAACACTACATAAACAATACCTGGTAACACTATATAAACAATACCTGGTAACACTACATAAACAATACCTGGTAACACTACATAAACAATACCTGGTAACACTACATAAACAATACCTGGTAACACTATATAAACAATATCTGGTAACACTACATAAACAATACCTGGTAACACTACATAAACAATACCTGGTAACACTACATAAACAATACCTGGTAACACTATATAAACAATACCTGGTAACACTACATAAACAATACCTGGTAACACTATATAAACAATACCTGGTAACACTACATAAACAATACCTGGTAACACTACATAAACAATACCTGGTAACACTATATAAACAATACTTGATAACACTACATAAACAATACCTGGTAATGCTATATAAACAATACCTGGTAACACTATATAAACAATACCTGGTAACACTACATAAACAATATCTTGTAACACTACATAAACAATACCTGGTAACACTACATAAACAATACCTGGTAACACTATACAAACAATACCTGGTGACACTATATAAACAATACCTGGTAACACTACATAAACAATACCTGGTAACACTATATAAACAATACCTGGTAACACTATATAAACAATACCTGGTAACACTACATAAACAATACTTGGTAACACTACATAAACAATACCTGGTAACACTATACAAACAATACCTGGTGACACTATATAAACAATACCTGGTAACACTACATAAACAATACCTGGCAACACTATATAAACAATACCTGGTAACACTATATAAACAATACCTGGTAACACTACATAAACAATACCTGGTAACACTACATAAACAATACCTGGTAACACTATATAAACAAAACTTGGGAACAGAAAATCTACCAACACTCAAACAACACCTAACAACACATGCACAAGGTTAGAAACAAGCAAACAACACATAACAACACATGTACAAGGTTAGCAACATGCAAGCAACACCTTTGTTTAATATTTTAATATGTTTATTATGCAGCCCATACCCATCCTGTGGTCGGTAGTCACCTCATACCCATCCTGTGGTCGGTAGTCACCTCATACCCATCCTGTGGTCGGTAGTCACCTTATAGCCATCCTGTGGTCGGTAGTCACCTCATACCCATCCTGTGGTCGGTAGTCACCTCATATCCATCCTGTGGTCGGTAGTCACCTCATACCCATCATGTGGTCGGTAGCCACCTCATACCCATCCTGTGGTCGGTAGTCACCTCATGCCCATCCTGTGGTCGGTAGTCACCTCATACCCATCCTGTGGTCGGTAGTCACCTCATACCCATCCTGTGGTCGGTAGTCACCTCATACCCATCCTGTGGTCGGTAGTCACCTCATACCCATTCTGTGGTCGGTAGTCAGAAGATTACAGAGGTACATAATGGGTCCAGGGACTGTAGCTCAACATTACAGAGGTACATAATGGGTCCAGGGACTGTACCTCAACATTACAGAGGTACATAATGGGTCCAGGGACTGTACCTCAACATTACAGCGGTACATAATGGGTCCAGGGGCTGTACCTTAACATTACAGAGGTACATAATGGGTCCAGGGACTGTACCTCAACATTACAGAGGCACATAATGGGTCCAGAGACTGTATCTCAACATTACAGAGGTACATAATGGGTCCAGGGACTGTACCTCAACATTACAGAGGTACATAATGGGTCCAGGGACTGTATCTCAACATTACAGATGTACATAATGGGTCCAAAGACTGCACCTCAACATTACAGAGGTAAATAATGGGTCCAGGGACTGTGCCTCAACATTACAGAGGTACATAATGGTCCAGGGACTGCACCTCAACATTACAGAGGTACGTAATGGTCCAGGGACTGTTCCTCAACATTACAGAGGTACATAATGGGTCCAGGGACTGTACCTCAACATTACAGAGGTACATAATGGGTCCAGGGACTGTAGCTCAACATTACAGAGGTACATAATGGGTCCAGGGACTGTACCTCAACATTACAGAGGTACATAATGGGTCCAGGGACTGTACCTCAACATTACAGAGGTACATAATGGTCCAGGGACTGTACCTCAACATTACAGAGGTACATAATGGGTCCAGGGACTGTACCTCAACATTACAGAGGTACATAATGGGTCCAGGGACTGTACCTCAACATTACAGAGGTACATCACGGTCCAGGGACTGTACCTCAACATTACAGAGGTACATAATGGGTCCAGGGACTGTGCCTCAACATTACAGAGGTACATAATGGGTCCAGGGACTGTACCTCAACATTACAGAGGTACATAATGGGTCCAGGGACTGTACCTCAACATTACAGAGGTACATAATGGGTCCAGGGACTGTACCTCAACATTACAGAGGTACATAATGGGTCCAGGGACTGTACCTCAACATTACAGAGGTACATAATGGGTCCAGGGACTGCACCTCAACATTACAGAGGTACATAATGGGTCCAGGGACTGTACCTCAACATTACAGAGGTACATAATGGGTCCAGGGACTGTACCTCAACATTACAGAGTACATAATGGGTCCAGGGACTGTACCTCAACATTACAGAGGTACATAATGGGTCCAGGGACTGTACCTCAACATTACAGAGGTACATAATGGGTCCAGGGACTGTGCCTCAACATTACAGAGGTACATAATGGGTCCAGGGACTGTACCTCAACATTACAGAGGTACATAATGGGTCCAGGGACTACACCTCAACATTACAGAGGTACATAATGGGTTCAGGGACTGTACCTCAACATTACAGAGGTACATAATGGGTCCAGGGACTGTACCTCAACATTACAGAGGTACATAATGGGTCCAGGGACTGTACCTCAACATTACAGAGGTACATAATGGGTCCAGGGACTGTACCTCAACATTACAGAGGTACATAATGGGTCCAGGGACTGTATCTCAACATTACAGAGGTACATAATGGGTCCAGGGACTGTACCTCAACATTACAGAGGTACATAATGGGTCCAGGGACTGTACCTCAACATTACAGAGGTACATAATGGGTCCAGGGACTGTACCTCAACATTACAGAGGTACATAATGGGTTCAGGGACTGGGCACCAAAGTTTTGATAGCTGAACTAGTTACAAAGGGAATGAATAATGTAAGTAAATTTACTTAGGTTTATACATGGCTCCTGATACGTCATATACCAGACCTTGCAACACAAAACAAATACTCTGTAACGCGTAATAAAGGGAGACCTTGGAAAAAATCACGAATGTGAGGCACACATTAGCGCAAGTCTCCTCGGGAGAAGACTAAAGGCAAAAACAAGTGTGATCTTGAATTGCAATTGGTCACGTAGCTCCCCGCCATGTTGGCTTCTGAGAGCCTCAGCCTCGTCCTCCCGGATCCTGTCTTATGGCATTTGTTATATTGCTCAGGCATCATACCTGGTAAATCAGTAAGTTATCCTGTGGCCAACACTTGGGTGTTTTAATCTCTTGCTGTATATACACAGAAATATGCGTCTCTCGCTGTACATACAGTGAGAGATATACATCTGTCACTGTATGTTCATTGAGTGGTGTGCATTTCTCAGTGTAAATACAATGAGAAATATTCATCTTTCATGATATATATATATATATATATATATATATATATATATATATATATATATATATATATATATATATATATATATATATATATATATATATATATATATATATATATATATATATATATATATATATATATATATATATATATATATATATATATATATATATATATATATATATATATATATATATATATATATATATATATATATATATATATATATATATATATATATAGCTGCGGGAGGCCAGGAATCGACCCCGCGACACATTGTCGTGCCTGAAGAGACAACACAACGTAGGTGTCACGCAGTCCACTACGCTGACGTAGTGTGATGGAATATGACAGTGATACACTTACCTTCAGTTCCCACTATGTAAATATCATATGGAACGGAGTATCAGCACATTGTTGATATATCCAGTTTTGCTAAATAAAATTAAGCCGAAGGCTCTACCACTGAAGTCACTTATTTACTGATATTGTGGAAAATACTGTATATATTTTCCGGAAATACGGTAATTTATAGGTAAATAGATGCCCTATATTGTATTTTTAAAAGAAGTATGATATCGAAAATGGGAAATCTGAGATTGGGGGAGTCACTCGCCATCTTGGTTTTGAATTTTGTACAAACGTTGGTGTAATGGGAAGAATTTTTCGTGCTCTAGAGGTTAAAATTGTGTTGACACCTCTCAAATAGGAGGCGAAATTGGTGGATGTGCATTCCTGCATAACTTGAGATATCAGACGACTGGACAAGACAGCTCCAGGAACCTCAGATAAGCTCTCTAGATTTGTGTGTAATTCTGGCCAGCATTATTTTCATAGATTTAGTTAGAGTGAGGTTTTCTGAGTATGATACACATTAATCTCCAGTCAAATTGGTGAGTGATATTAAG